>NC_091356.1:21036151-21182980 GCF_038502225.1 Cherax quadricarinatus | reverse complement strand
GCCATGACACAAAACGTCTTTATGCTCCAGTATCACTTAGAATTTCTAATAGTCATTTAGAATACAGCACAGTGATGCTGCCATAATGTTGGTACAGACGACAAGGAAGCAGATGGCAGATATAGTGCTTGCAGGAACTGGCTGGAGCACCAAGATGGGAGTGTGGATGGCGCCTCTTTCACACACAAAAATCACTCTCATTACCAGAATTCAAAGAAATCTGCCCACCACTACCATCATTTTGTTGTGGGTTATATGGGAGAATGTGGTGGTTCTTTAATTTGTGGTAATATCTTAGTCTAACAAGCCGATGTCCTGCTTCTGCTAGAGTCAGTTTCCAACTCGCCACTCACACCTAGAATGTGGGGGAAAAACTAGGTTCGAGCCCACACGAAGGCGAATAAGATCAAGAAAGACATCAGTGAGTTATTACAAGCACCTTGCTGCAACACGATAACCACTTACGAACGAGTAAAAAGTTTACCAAAGCTACTTCACAAATATACCATTTCGCTTCACAGCTTTGGCGGGCTTGTGATTGGCTGGTTGAACCAAGGTACTGGTATAACGATGGGGCCCCTGCTCCTTAAACCCTTAGCACTCGGTTCGCCGATCGGGAGACATGCCTATATGGGCGTTAGACATACGCTGAATAAAATATAACATTCTCTGAGCATGCCTCGTGGGTATCGGGAGATGAAGTAACATTCCATTGGCCTTCACTCTGCGAAAATTAATAACATCAAGAGAGACATTAGGAAGAGTGACTCAGTGTCAAGACTTAGTATCTTATAGGTCGCAACACGTTCAATGAAGTCTTGAGAGTGGCGGAGGTGGACAAAAGAAAGTCTCATCTAAAGGAGTGAGAGTTTTGGCCAGCCACGAGACAATAAAAAGCGAGACAGAACCTCTGGAGTAGTAGTAGGCGTCCTTGTAGTAGTAGTAGTAGTAGTAGTAGTAGTAGTAGTAGAGTAGAAGCAGTTGCAGTGGAAGGAATATATGGACAAGAAAAGGAGCACTGCAGGAGAGCTAATGGCCCACTAGAGTGGGACGAAAAACACGAGTAAAACCTGCAGGACAGAATATACCCAGGCAGAAAAAAGGAAAGGCAAGGAAAATATAGGAAACGAGAAGAGGTAAAGAGAGGAGATAAAGATCTGGTCACGTCTCGAGTATTCTGAAGTATGGACCATTTGACAATGTAATAACAACCTCACTCCAATTTTTTTTTCTTATTTTCATTAAAATTTATTGACAGTGCCTCTCCCACTCCTTCATCTGCTCTACTTTTCCACTCTCTCACCACTCTCTTCACCTTTCTTTTACTCTCCATATACTCTACGCTTCTTATAACACTTCTGCTTTGTAAAAGCCTCTCATAAGCTACCTTTTTCTCTTTTATCACACCCTTTACTTCATTCCACCAATCACTCCTCTTTCCTCCTGCACCCACCCACCTATAACCACAAACTTCTGCCCCACATTCTAGTTCTGGAGATTTAAAACTATTCCAACCCTCTTCAACCACCACGCTACTCATACTTGCACCAGCCCACCTTTCAGACTGTAGTTGCTTATATCTCACTCGAACTTCCTCCTCCCTTAGTTTATTCACTTTGACCTCCGTCTTGCTTCTTGTTGCCATTTTTCTCGTCCCATCTACCTCTTTCTCTAACTGTAGCTACAACCAAATAATGATCCAATCAGTTGCCCCTCTATAAACGTGTACATCCTGGAGCCTACCCATCAACCTTTCATCCACCAGTACATAATCTAACAAACTACTGTCATTATGTGCTATATCATACCTTTTATATTTATTTATCCTCTTTTTCATAAATTATGTAATACATATTACCAAACCTCTTTCTACACATAGCTCAATTAAAGGCTCCCCATTTTCGTTTACCCCTGGCACCCCAAATTTGCCTACTACTCCCTCCACAACATTTTTACCCACTTTAGCATTGAAATCCCCAACCACCATTACTCTCACACTTGGTTCAAAACTCCCCACGCATTCACTCAACATTTCCCAAAATCTATACCTCTCTCTTCTCCAGGTGCATATACGCTTACTATAACCCACTTTTCACGTCCATCCTTTATTTTACTCCACATAATCCTTGAAATAATACATTTATAGTCCTTTTCCTGTCATAGCTTATCCTTCAACATTATTGCTACTCCTTCTTTAGCTCTAACTCTATTTGAAACCCCTGACCTAATCCCATTTATTCCTCTCCACTGAAACTCTCTCATCCCCTTCAGCTTTGTTTCACTTAAAGCCAGGACATCCAGCTTCTTCTCATTCATAACATCCACAATCATCTCTTTCTTATCATTCGCACAACATCCACGCACATTCAGACTTCCCACTTTGACAATTTTCTTCTTATTCTTTTTAGTAATTATTACAAGAAAAAGGGGTTACTAGCCCATTGTTCCCGGCATTTTAGTTGACTTTTACAATACGCATGGCTTACGGAGGAAAGATTCTTATTCCACTTCCCCATGGATATATAGGGAAAACTAAAAGAAAATCAAAGGAAATCAAAGAAAACTCGGATGAGTGTATATATATATATATATATATATATATATATATATATATATATATATATATATATATATATATATATATATATATATAATATAATATGCAATGATCGCGAACAAGCGATACAAGATGTACAAAGCAACTATATGTAGAGCTGAGTGATAGCGCTAGGCCTATTGTGTTACAATCAACACCTCGGAAGTTTGGAATGTTGCAGAAATGAGTAGGAAGTCCAAGTAGATACGCTCAGGGAAATGGTTCTAGATTGAATTAGGTAGATGGTGCCGAGCAACCCAGTGCCAAGTGCCAGAAAAATGAAGGCAGAATACTTAAGCAGTAGAAAACAATCAGTGCCCAAGCACTGACAAGGTAGTAATGACCTACTGAACATAACATTAGTGACATGACAATTATCAAAAGTTCGTTCAGAATTCAATACGACAATTCAGTAAGACAATTCCATAATATTAAGAAAAAAACAGATCTATAGCCGACTCGCTTAAAACAATGGGGAAGCATTTATATTTTATGAAATGTATATTATTATCAAACAGAAGTGCTAAACCCATTAGAGCCATACAGTGTTGCAGCTCAGTGAGTGATACTGATCATAGGGTAGCAAGGGTGAATAGGATAATATAGGTAGAGTTAGAAAGGGCTGTGAGAAGTACTAAAGAAAATTTTATCAAAGTTCGTTTAATAAATTGGTTGCTGTCAAAAAAATCAAAGAGAGAGTGGCTATAAGCAATGAGGGAAGATGAAGTGTTAGAGCGGTGACGACGTCGAAGGAAAATTCTGCGTGCTCGTTGAAAGACAGGACAATCCAATAGAGTATGACAAACTTAAATTGAAACCAGACAATTCCCAAAGAGTGGAACAGGGCGCCTCTCCTTGAGATACCCCGTGAGTAAGACAAGTGTGTCCAGTGCGAAGACGGGAGAGCATAGTTTCCCAACCTCAGTATCCTTGACAAGAATCCTAAATTTGGTTTGAAAAAATGTAATTTGTTATGAGTCATATCAGACCAATGTTCTTGCCAACAGTTGCGAAGGTGGTTAGAAATTACAGTAAACTAGCCTGAGAATGGAATACCTTTATATGAAACGGGAAGGTCACGTACTGCTGACTGTGCAGCAGAGTCTGCCTAGTCTGCCTGCTCATTGCCCAGAGCATCAACATGACCAGGAACCCAACAGAAAACGATATCTTTATTTTTGCTAGAAATGCAGCACAACCAAAGTTATATTAAGAACTAGGGGATGAGGCAAATCAAATTCTTTAGTAGTTTTGAAAGCACTAAAGAAGTGTGAAACTACTACAAATGTTGAGGTAGGCTTAGATGTAATATGGATAACTGCATAAAATTCAGGTGTAGAATTGCTAGCAGGGTCTAATAAATGGCCTCGCACTACGCTGTCCGGGAACACTGCTGCAAACCCAACACCGTCAGAGAGGATTTAGAACTATCGGTGTACACATCGACGGCATCAGAATGAGACCAAAAGTGGCAAAGAAAAAGAGCGAGAAGCAACTGTGGGTATTTGGCCATTCGCGCTCGGCATTGGGGAAGAACAGACACGAACTGTCGGAACCTCTCAAGGGAAAGTGACAAGTTAGATGGTAGATGAACATATACAGGGGGTAACTGAAGAGAAGAGGAGAGCGTGTGAAGATGAAGAGGAAAGGAACAGGGTAAACAGGGGCGACGAACAAAAAATGGACCTCTACTAACGTCCGTAATCCTGCATGTAGAAGGATCGTGAAGGTCATTAGGGCGGTCAAATAGCAGAGGCAATGAGCTACACTGCGAACGTTCAAGGATAGACATAAACGTACTCCCTGATGATGGTTGGGATCAAGTTAAGAAAGAGCTCTAGGAGAGGCCTCTGAATATATTTGGTTACCCTACTCTAGTTTCGATAAAATTAGGGCTGAATACATTCGAAGGAGAGTTCGACGATCCGCCCTTCCTCCCCTGAAAGATGAGCGAGGGTTCAGCCGGCTATGGCAAGTTGCTCTCAGTTAGGTAATGTAAGGTTTCCAGGACAACCGGCGATCATACAGAAGGCCGTGAAACCTGACTATCACGTTCAGGGATACATGATCCATACATGTACAATGGAGTATCAGAGACGACAGAACGTCTGGTGAAAATAATTTGGTGTGCTTTAGCACCAGAAAATTGAAGCCCATAAATGAGTAGTGGCACAATAGGAAACACTTCTGACAGCATTCTGCAGAAAGACTGTTACTAGGCGACAGTCTGCGCCTGTACAAGCTAAAGCGAAGTCATCAACATAGTGATGACCAAATATGAGATAGGAGAACAGATGCCAGATCATTTATAGCATGGAAAAAAAGTGCGGTGCTCAGGACGCATCCCTGAGGGACACCTTCAACTTGGACGAAGTCCTGGGAAAGTAAATTATTAACCCGGACACGGAAGTGTCTTTCAGATAAGAAGTTTTTCAGGAAAAATGACAAACTGCCTCTGAAGCCTAATGGGTGAGGTGGGCCAAGACGTTATTTTTCCAAGCAGTATCATACGATTTTTCAAGATAAAAAAAAAAGACTCCGATAACTGAGTGGCTCCTAGCAAAGGCCTTATGAACATACGAATCTAAGCGGAGTAAGAGGTCAATAGTAGAGCGGCTCTTACGAAAGCCATATTGACTAGTGGAGACACTATTGTGTGTCTTTAAATATCTCATGAAAAGTCTATTTACCAGACGTTCCATCACCTTGCAAACTGCACTGGTAAGAACAATGAGACGAAAGTATGAGATATCATGTCCCGAAATACTTGATTTACTGAAAGGCAGAACATTGGCAGTTTCCACAGCTAGTGTGGAACTACTAAGAATAAAAAGACGTATGAGGACTGTAAGGGCTGAGGGATGTAAATGCTAAGGTGTACGAATATGAATGCCACCAGACCGAGCTGCCGATGATCGGCCAGCAGAAAGTGTTGACTCTGGTTCTAGAAGTGTAAAGAGTACTTTTTAAGACTCTTCTCTGCTACAAGAAAAGTATATGGGCAGTAAGTCTCTGGTTGACTTGGAGGAAAGAAAAGAAGGGCATAGACTGAGCTTTTTAAAGATACGGACAAAATGATTTCTAATCTCTGTGGCAACTACAAGAGGGTTTGTAGTGATGACACCGGCAACCCGAAGAATAAGCGCCGAGTCTGGAGAGTATTTGCCAATCAATTTCCATACATTTTTCCAAACTGCACTCATACACAAAGCCGAAGTAACGGTAGAAATTGTACTGTAGTACTTTCGAAATATAATCCTGCCAACAGATGCATTTAGATTCACGGATGACAGGACGGGCGACTGCTCTCGCCCGCTTAAAATGAAGAAGTCGCTCTGCGGTTGTTGTAAGGATATCGGCCCCATGCAGCACGTTTCAAACGTACGGACCGAGCACAAGCAGGAGACCAGCAAGGCACACATTTCTGAGAGTGTCTGCTCGAGGTGGGAGGGATCGAATGCGAAGTTGCGGTTAAAATCGATGTCAAAAATAGGCGTAACAGCTCATCAGAAGGGGACGAAGAAGGTTCCTCTAAAAACAGTTTGATGCGAGTACAGTTCGCTCGTGGAAACTGCCAAGTGGGCTTCGAAGAGGGCGAGAATACGAATGGGAAGAAAAATAGGAAAATGATGTGTTATATAAATATGGGAGCACATACCAGGTAAAATGAAGTGCAGTTGATGAGGAACAAACTGAGGGATCGATGTAAGAGAGAACTTGAGTGTGAGGGTCAAAATATGTGTAAGTGCCAGTATTTAAAACGATGAGCGTTAAAATCACGTAATAACAGAGGAGGTGGAGGTAAGGAAGACACCAGAAAAGCAACATCTGGAATAGATAAAGCTAGAGAAGGAGAGATAATAAGAACAAATTGTATATCACTTGTTCAAGTAGATGCAGACTGCAGTGTAATGCAGCGAAGTATGAGCAAAAATCTGATGGTATGGTATATCGGTGCGTACAGAAAGTGCACTTTCATTAAAAGTTCCAGCGGGAAAACGATCCGGTGAATGCAATGAAATATAGCTTGAGACGGGATGGATAACATTGCAGTGTAATTTAGGTTCATGTAAACTAACACAAACAGGGAAAATCTGGGAGAGCAACGCCTGAAGTTCGCCCTGATTACCCCTGAGGCCTTGAATATTCCACTGTAAGTCTAAGATTCGCGAATAGAAGTATACTGGTAGCATGAAGGAGTTTACTGGATAGTAGGGTTAGCAAAGTCTACATGTGGAGGGAGCAGAAAATTATTAAGCAGCGATGGTTTGGAAAACTGTGAAGGAAATGTGAAGAAAGTTTAGTAAAGTATGAAGGATGAATGATGGCGGTGCAGCGAGTCTCTCGGACACAGATGAGCGTGTGTGAATATTTCGTCAATTCTGCGAATTCTAAACATTGTATAAATCTCTCTTTCGTCGATGCGTGCAGCGGATGAGATGAAATAGCTAATGCCACCTGCCTGAAGGCTGGCTGCCTTGGATCAAAACGTCTAGCTTTGTTCCCATAGGCTCAAAGACCCTTGGCTCATGGGGAAAGAGTGCATCTAAATTCCTTAAGCAGCTGGGAAAAAGACTCATCAGGGTAACTAGGGATCCCAGGGCAGCTAGTTTTCTGTTCCAGCGGCTCAGTGCGGCTGTTCAAAGGAGTAATGCCTGCTGTATTTTGGGCACACGCCCCAGCTCTGAGGAGCTGGAGGAGATTTTCGCCTTATAATCGGTGATACACACGTAACAACATGTACCGTATATGCCACCTTTATATCAACAATGTATCTCTTAAATCTTCTGTACCATATTATGTAATAAAATATTCCTATTGGTATAAAAAAAAATATGAAAAGATGGGGTGGTAGGGGAAGTAGAATATTCAAACGGCTTCAGGAAGAAATCCAATATTCTTCCTTGAAGCCTTTTTATCCACTTCTCCGAGGCTGTGGGTCCCACAATTTACACCAGAGGTGGACCCCATCGTATACATATATATATATATATATATATATATATATATATATATATATATATATATATATATATATATATATATATATATATATATATATATATATATACACACACTTGCACGAACGAGTAAATACATGCAGTTACACAAGAATAAATACACTTATACATCTGCACGCACAGCATATTCATATACACATGCATATATACAAAAGGTTACATTCGTAAAAGAATACACATGGAAACATATATACATATGCCCATGCATAAATAGGCAAAATCATATACACACACAATTATACATAAATATATACATACAAACCAACTTGCATACATATATTCTCAGTGAATACTGGGATACTTTTGTCGGACTTTCCGTCCTCGAAATGCAGCTAGTTTATTTTTAAAGCAGCTTATTTTCACTCCCAGAATTGCCTCGAGGAAACACGGATTAATCTTGATGTTTTCCAGAGCTTTACACTCTTCAGACGCGAGAAAACAAGTGAACGACCAATTACCCAAAATGAACATCGTAGAAATGAGCAGTGATTGCAAGCTGTTTATTAAACTTTTCTCTTTCTACATTTTCACAAATCAACATTTATCCGAGTCTGGTGGAATTTGTGCGATAGAAAATTCCTCTCGCTATTTCATTTTAAATATTGTAGATGCCTTCAATCCGCTTTCATATTCTGATTTAACTGACTATTGAAAGGGGTAATTGATGAACTATGGCTTAACCTCTCTAAGGAATTAATTGCGATTTTTAAATTTTGCCTATTAAACTCTATTGTTTTAGTTTGCGTAATGATCCTATTTACAAACTCGAGGCAGAGTCGAGGAAATTTGTGTCTCCATCGCTGTTTATTTCCCTGCATTATATGTAAGGATCAAACTGATCCCCGAGATTATTATTATCTAATAACAAGGGTAGATTTCCTTGATATTTAAGGAGCAAAAAGGTTTTATAATTTTTGGAGATCTTGAAACTGGTTATAAGTTATGCTCAGAGGAGCTCTCAGAGCAGCAGTTGTCTGAATTATTTTTTTCCCAAGCTCTTCCTTTTAATTTCACTCTTAACACTTCTTCAGAACAGCCTCATAGCTATGGCAAATTTTTAGGAATAATTGTTATTGTGGTTCGTTACCTCAGTCTGTCTTCAGCTTATTGCCAGCACACTGGAAAGGCTCTACTGTTGTTAGGTAAGACACATATGCAACAGTTAGGTATCTTTATTTCGAAACGTTTCGCCTACACAGTAGGCTTCTTCAGTCGAGTACAGAAAAGTTGATAGAAGCAGAAGATACTTGAAGACGATGTAATCAGTCCATCACCCTTGAAGTTTTGAGGTGGTCAGTCCTTCAGTCTGGAGAAGAGTATTGTTCCATAGTCTGAAACAATATGGAGTTTCAGACTATGGAACAATACTCTTCTCCAGACTGAGGGAGTGACCACCTCAAAACTTTAAGGGTGATGGACTGATTACATCCTCTTCAAGTATCTTCTGCTTCTATCAACTTTTCTGTACTCGACTAAAAAAGCCTACTGTGTAGGCGAAACGTTTCGAAATAAAGATACCTAACTGTTGCATATGTCTTACCTAACAACCTGTCGGTATTTTATACCATTTTAATGTTCAAGGCTCTACTAACTCCCGGAACAAGAGGAGCTTGGTTTCTAACGTTGAAACGTTCAAACGTTTCCTTATTAGCTGACAATTGAGAGCGTTTTTCAACTGTAGGTTTAAATCTTCCAGTTTTACGTGTAAATAATGTGAAATTTTTATTCCTGATAAAACGCACAAGAAATATTTGAGTTTATCTCTTCTGATTGGCGTCAATATTTAAAGGGAGAGGCTTGTTAGGGGCAGGATAGTGACCATTAACTTGTTAATGTGTGGGTAATGTTAACACTTCACTACTTTAGTATTATTATTATTATTGTTATTATTATTATTATTAACTGGATTATTATCAAGGGAAGCGCTAAACCCGTAAGGATTATACAGCACCCGTGAGGAAGGGAGGATGGTAGGTATTCTGGTTTAATTCAGAGAAGTAAGGCACAGATCCAATTCCCTGGATTAAGAGCCCCTCCCCAGCATTAAGGAACCCCCCCCCCGCCTTGATGGGTGTCAATTCACTAAATTTGTTTATAAAAATTAAAATCTGTACGATACTTTCCACTACTGGTAAATAACTCTCCTGATCAGTTAAAATTTTGAACTCTCGTGTGTTTTTCACAAGGCGATGTTTGTGTGTTTATTAAACAAAGAAAAACAAAACAATATTAACACTATAAAAAACAGAACCGTTAAACTAATACTGATAAAAAAATCATTCTAGAAAACCCCTTATTAAGCAGAGAATTTTAGGCAACTTTAAAATTAACCAGCAACTGATAATCAGTTTGGTTTATTAATGTAAATCGTTTACACTTTTAAATTCTGTAACAATTTGGTTTATGATTTTTTTTTTTTTGAAATGTTACGTAAGAATATGGTAAGACGATTGTTGTGTCGAAGATCGATGTTGAACATATTTCAGGTTATTACGTGTGTCTAAACTCGTTTGTCATTCTGGTAATATCAGTTTAAAAGCTTATATGATTTGGATTAACAAGGTCGCAAGTGACAAATTTGGCTTCTGTATAAAAATCTAAACAGCTTTTAAGTCGAATTTACGAACTCTTTAATTTTTTTTGAGGTGGCAGAAAGGAAACTTTTGTAGACAGCCTGTACTGGCAGAGCACACAGCCTAGCCGTCTGCTCTGACTAGTTCATATTTCGCGGCATTCAGTGCTGCCCTCTGTAGGCCTACCTAGGTCGGTGGGACACACAGTCCACCCTCTCTCACTCCCGCCTGGACCGACTTGCCGTACACAAGTTCTCCCCCCTCCACGGACTGGCTTGCGGTCACTTCCTCACACTGCCCGTTGTGTACTCACTCCTACCCGATTAAAGCCAATCTAGTCCACGGCCGTATCATTGCTACCTACGCTACCTTCATCGGCACTAAACCGCTGTTCAACAGTAAGAACAGCAATAACAGTGGTGACAGCGGTGGGATCCACTGCTGCAACAGCAGCACGAATGTACTGTGTATCTGTTGGGCTATCAAATAGAGCCTGAACAGTCGCCTCGACTGACTGCAGCCATGGCTCTAAACTATTTGCACGACCGTCGAAAATAAGGGTCAGGTGTGGACGACGAGCCGGCCCACTGGTGTTCGAGGCGTGAGCCACAAGTTGACCAACTGTCGCTGGGGCTTCGATGCCCTGCCGCGTGCTCACGCTGGCTGAGGCACCATTGCTGGCACCAGCAGAATCTGGGGTAACGGCATGGCCACTGCGTGTCTTAGTCATGACGTCAATTGTTGAAATGCAAGTAGGTCACGAAGATGGTAAACAGGTCAGAGCAAGAAATGGTATGCACTGGCTACAATTCAAAACAGAGTCAAAGAGAACTCAGCACCACAGTACTAGGTAAACTGCTTAGTGATAGAAATAATTTGAGCAAAACAACAATAAAAAGGGGAATAGTGATACACTCTGAACACAAAATAAGAGATGTATGCAAGTGAATGTACTACAGGGAAGTGCACAAAATGAAGCTAAGGTTAGTCAATAATTTCACCAGGAATCTGGCAACAAAATTTATGAAAAGGAGTTGAACTGTAAACACTGGTAGCAAAAATTGCACAAAATTAAAATAAATCAGGTACTACACAACACTAAACTGTGCTGCAATCACAGTTTAAAAAGATTGCGGGTGCTAACAGTTGCAAATTGAAATGCAAAAAAAAAAGGGGTAATTCACTAGCACAAGGGAAGTTGGCACAAAAAGATATCAGAGTATGGAATAGTGCCAAAAATCACACAAAAAAAAAATACACTGACCAGAATTGCTATATTGCACACAAAATAAAATTAATAAAAATGCAAATTATTAAATTCAAGAATATGGCAAAGGTTAACTGGTGTTAGCAGGGTGTACACTGGCAAAAAGAAAAAAAAAATTTGCACAATCTCAAGGTCAAAATTAATTAACTTCACAAGGAATTTTGGTAATTAATGGTAAAAAAGCAGGTTCCCAAAAATACACTCAATGACTTGGGTATATAAAATAGCAAAAAGCAATGCACATAGGTGAATATTCACTGATAAAACATAGAATATATGTAGAGCAAAATAAATGGGGGAACAGAAAAAAAAATTTAATGGGCTAGGCACAGATTGTATGACTGCAGGTAGAATATACTAATACTTAAGTACTTGAAGATTACACTTATAAAAAAAAAAAACTAACAAACAAAACAGTGCAGGGGTGTCAACAATCTGTGGCTAACTTGCAGGTGCAACTAAAAAAAATAACAGCACACAGGAATTACATGAAAACTGTGTGTGAGAGGTAAATTGTATAAATGGTTAACACTGAACAATTTAAATCAATAACTGAGGTGCAAGAAGCAGAATAAAAAAAACTGGAATTTAAAATGTAGGAGTGCAAAAATAAATTCCCAAAATTTAAGCTGTAGGTAAATGGCAAAATGTGCACTGATGACACTGAACAATTTACTGAAGTATGGCTTCAGTAACTAACTGTATTGGTGCAGGACAGTTAAATAATGTCACAAAATATTAGGAAATGCTAGGTAAGTCACTGTTTACTTAACTTTGAGTGCAGGTGGACGAAGGTACGGCAGGTGCTGGAACTTTCAGTGATGTTCTAGTGACACTACACGCCTCGTAGCATTTGTATACTGCTATGGGGCTTCAATGTCGTAGAAAAAAAATATCAGAAAGGACTTGGGAAGAACAGGAAAGACCGGAGTAACTCTGTGGAGGTATAAAATATTAGACGTGGGTACCCGGCGTGAACCACAGCTGGTGTATGGTTGTTTACACTGGCAAGCGTGTCTGGGCGCGCTGACTGACTGCGGCTTCAGCACACGGAGAACAAAACATTTACTGCACTACTCGAACGTGCTAAAAACAAGCTTAAGTGAAACTTTGAACTGGGACGAGTAAGTTTTACTGTAACAAATCACTGGGGAAAACAGAACTGGTGATGAACTGGGAATAAAACAACAAGGGAAAGGGAAAAAAAAAAAATTTTTAAACTGGGCAACACAAAAAAAACTGCACTGGCTGGAGATACGTAGGCGCTGAGTAGTAGTAGACACTATGATGAGTCACGAGCTGCTGTAGACGCTGAACTTTGCTGGCTTAGGGGCTAAGCCAACTGGGTTCCCACGTGGCTAAGCCAGGTAGAACTTCTTGGAGGAAACTGGGAAGAACACAACACACATGGACGGCGAGAAGGGCGTAGGGACGCTGTAGGAGGCAGGAGAATGGTGCTGGAGAGTGTTGAAGGGCTGTAGAGAGGGTGATGAGGTGAACACGTGACTGCTACGGCTGGAGATGACGCCGTGATGCCTATGTCCAGATTTTGTGGGAAAAATCTAGGACGAAGATCTATCTCGGGTCCCGTCAAGACGCTGGGAGTAGCAGATAACTCTTTAGGCTAGCAGGTGCGTTGGATGACGACGGATGATGTTGACTGGTGTCGACCGATCCCCTCCACCCTGAAAGGCTCACAATGCCGCTGACTCCGCTGTCACCACTGTTATTGCTGTTCTTACTGTTGAACAGCGGTTTAGTGCCGATGAAGGTAGCGTAGGTAGCAATGATACGGCCGTGGACTAGATTGGCTTTAATCGGGTAGGAGTGAGTACACAACGGGCAGTGTGAGGAAGTGACCGCAAGCCAGTCCGTGGAGGGGGGAGAACTTGTGTACGGCAAGTCGGTCCAGGCGGGAGTGAGAGAGGGTGGACTGTGTGTCCCACCGACCTAGGTAGGCCTACAGAGGGCAGCACTGAATGCCGCGAAATATGAACTAGTCAGATCAGATCTCACCCAGGGTGATATAGGTGCCTTTGTGCAGCTCAAGCGCGTCTGTAAGATTCAGTCTTGGGGTGAACTTAAGGAGGAATTTAGGCGTTATTTTCGGCGTAGTCGCCAACGCCATTACATTGACATCGTTACCAGCGTCTTGGCCGAATGTCAATACCGGCACGAAAGCCCCCTGGCTTGCGTTTGCCGTTTCGAGCAAGCCGCCACGGACTTTACTGATGCCATCAACTCCACTAAGTGGGCGGATGGTGATGGCCGTATTGCTATTAAAGACATCATCCCCATGCTGGCTGTCGGCATCATGCGGAGGGATTCCGCCCCTAACCTCTGGGCTGCCATTGATGCGCTAGGACTCGGCCCTCAGCACGACGTCCTGGGTGCATATGACGCCATCGACTCGCTCAAGCCGCCTTCCGAGCAAGGCAAGGTTTGCCGCTTTGCGGATGATCCCCTACCCATCCTTGCAGCGCCGTCCGCAGTGACCCCGCGGTCGCAGCCGGAAGTCACTTTTGCTGCTGCTGTCAGACAGCCAGCTCACAAAGGTTCTAACCCCAGTCCCACTAATACGCGCCTAAGTAAAAATAGCGACCACAGTAACAACAGTCGGTCTTATACAAAAAAGCAGTCATCGACTTCCTGGACCAGGGCGAAACGTCGCCAGCAGACACCACCCCCAACCTCACCCGCTAAGCGTGTAGTGACTTGTTTTAACTGTGGCAAACGAGGGCACTACCGATCTGAGTGTTACAAACTTAAGTCCCCGCAAAGTAACCGTCACAGTCCCCACGCTCAGTATCAAGGTAACCGTCACCGTCCCCATGCCCAGTCTCGCGAGGGAATCTGTGTTTACCACAATACTTCCAGTCATACCTCCCATGAGTGTAACAAGCTGCGAAGTATGCTGACAGCTGAGTGGAGCAAGCAGTCGTCGCGCAATGCACATGCTCGTAGAAGCCTTTCCACTAGTTCGGGGGAAGAGGCGTGTCCGCAAAACCAGCGAAAGACGTAGTAACCCTGTCGGAGTCGCTGTATTCCGTCCCTGTCCGCAATGCATTCGCCGCCCTGGGCAGTGATACGCTTGCCGACAGTGAGGAAACCGAGTGTCTTGACGTTGTTGCTGAGACTCTTACCGTACCTTCCAGGTCGAGCCTCGTCAACAAGTGTCGAGCCTCGAGCAGCTGTGACTCCGGGGATCTCGTCGGCCTGTCATGCCTTCATGTTCGGTATGACAACCCATGTGGACCGCTCATCGAGTCCACTGTCCACAATAAGCCTGTTCAGCTTTTCCTAGACACAGGTTCGGTGGTTAACATTGTCCGCTCCACCTTTTTCCGAGACATTGGCCTTCACGCGGCCATGTTGACAGAGCCATCTGCCATTCAGACCTTGAGAGGAGTCTCAGGTAAACCGCTGACGGTTCGCGGTCGCACAACGCTAGAATTTGTGGTCCAGGGTCACAAGCTGTCCGCAAAATTCTTAGTCGTGGATGGTATTGTTTTCCATGGTGACCTGCTCATAGGGTTCAAAACCATGGCAGATCTTAGGATCCGTTTAGATCCAGCTGAGTGGAAAGCGGAATTCAACGGAGTGGATGTGCCCTTCTGGGGCGTGCGCTTAGGATCCACTACGTGCTACTCCGTCTCAGAGTACGCACAGTGCCTAGAATCGTTGGAAACTGGTGGTTTCCATAGCACATTCTCCCCGGGGTCGGTCTCTCGTCCTGATCGACCTCGTAGTAGAGCTCGTTGCCCATCACCTCCTGGCCATCAGCGCATAGTTACCAGTGAAACCCAGTCTGGGGACGCCCAGTCTAACCTTCACTCTAACTCTGACGCTGTTGTAGAGACCAGCAGTTGTCAAGCCGCAGTATCCCTGTCGGCAGGCGACTGTCTGACTCGTGTCATGGCATCAGCGAGCAGAGTTACTGCTTGTACAAAGTATGACGTCACTTTGTCAGCTAACTCGCTCACTCCTGTTACGGTGTACGTGAGCAGAGCTTTTGAAGGAGACCATGTGCTGGTTGACAACGACACATGCCGAGTCAAGGGCCTCTCCCTTGAACCATCCTTGCACACAGTGCAACGTGGTAAGTTGCAAGTCCTTGTTGTCAACATGCATAGTCGAGAATTTCCCCTGCGGAAGAATACCTCACTTGTTGACCTTGTCAGATTCCCTCTCCCGGTGAGAGTGGAGGGTGAAGCCCCAGCTGACTTCCTTGTGAGTGCAGTTCTCCCAGGCGAGTCTGCTGCTGACTCTTCCAACACCCGGCCAGTGCAGGAAGATGATCTAGCTTTGACAGACTATCCTGAAGAGGTTCCAAAACTTCTCCAGGTTCTCAATCGTGCACGTTCTGCAGTTGCACTAGATGGTGAGTCAATGGGTTTGACCCCACTGATCTCTCACCGTATTCCACTTGACAAAGGTACTAAACCCATTTATGTACCTGCGTATCGCCTGCCACATGCGCAAAGAGTCTTCGCCGAAGAACTCATTACACGGATGCTCCGTGATGGAGTTATTGAGGAGTCCACTTCCCCGTGGAATGCTCCCCTTATTCTGGTTCCCAAGAAAGACGGAACCTGGCGCCCTGTTATCGATTACAGGAAACTGAATGCATGTACCATCCCAGACCGTTTTCCATTGCCAGTTCTGAACGACCTGTTGCAGAACATCGGCGATAATAAGGTCTTTTCAACTCTTGATCTTCTTCAAGGGTTCTGGCAGATCCCCCTCGATGATGAGAGTAGAGAGTTGACAGCTTTCTCTACTCCAACTGGTCATTACCAGTTCAGGAGGATGCCCTTCGGCTTGCGCGGAAGCCCAATCACGTTTAGTCGTTTGATGACGACAATTTTCCGTACCCTCCTAGGTGGCACGCTCATGGTCTACCTGGATGATCTCATAGTCATGTCGCAAGATGTCCCGTCACATCTTGAGAAACTTGACAGGGTATTGGACAGGCTAGCTCAGGCAAATCTTAAGGTAAAGCTCTCCAAATGTCATTTCCTCCGGAAGGAAATAAAATTTCTGGGTCACGTAGTAACTCAGAATGGCATAAAGACGGACGAGTCTAAAATCTCGGCCGTGCAGAAATTCCCCAGACCCATGACGGCGGATGCAGTCCGGTCCTTCATAGGCCTGGCGGGTTTCTACCGCACCTTTATCGCAGGTTTCTCCACCATTGCGGCACCCCTGACACGCTTACTCAAGAAGGATGCCCCTTTTGAGTGGACGTGCGATCAGGAACGAGCTTTTGTCATTCTTAAGAACAAGTTAACATCAGCCCCAACCCTTAGATTCCCTGATTTCACCAAGGCATTTACCTTGACGACTGATGCCAGCAAAGTTGGCATCGGTGCAGTCTTGTCACAAGAATCTAATGGGAAGCAACAGCCTATTGCCTATGCTAGCCGTGTTCTTACTAAAGCGGAAGTCAATTATTCAGTGACAGAGCTAGAAGCTTTAGCCATTGTATGGGCCCTGAGTCATTTTCGGGATATCATCTATCATTATCCTATCAAGATTTATACAGATCATTTACCCTTATTGGCCCTTTTTGCAAATAAGAACCTCTCGGGAAAGCATGCTCGGTGGTCGCTCACGTTCAATGACTACAACCCTGAAATTTGCTATGTCCCAGGTAAGCAAAATGTTGTAGCTGACGCCCTGTCGAGACATATAGCATTCGTGAGTGTCGGCAATTCGTTCTCTGTTGAGGATCTCGAGAGAGCCCAACGACAGGACCCTGTGTGGTCTCCAGTCCTTCGTTTCCTTACCAAGGAGGACGTTGACTTACAGGTCAAGTCTCCCGTTCCACTGAAGGATTTAGTGGTCAACCAAGGAGTACTGTGCCGTGTTGCACAGCTGGTGGACCCCGGCAGAACCGTATACCAACTGGTGATACCAGAGTCCATGATACCAGCTACTCTTAGGTTGATCCACAATGTCCCAGGTGTAGCGCACCCCGGGAAGGACCGCAGTATCAAACAGGCACGAATGAAATATTTCTGGCCTAAGATGGCATCGGACATTGCCAAGCATGTACACCAGTGTGTTGTCTGCCTACAGCACAAGGGTACCATTACAGGTCCTAACCCCATTCTAAAGTATCCCATTACAAAGGAGCCCTGGGAGAGAACTTCTGTCGACCTGTTGACGAACTTCTCGACCTCGGAGAAGGGAAATAAGCACCTGCTTGTAATGGTAGATAACTTGACGCGGTACAGTGAATTAGTACCCATTCCTGATAAAACCGCTGAAACGGTCGCTAGTGCTTTCCGTGAGCATGTTGTTCTTCGTCATACTTGCCCACGTGTCCTTCTGTCAGACAATGGGTCTGAGTTTATAAATGGCATAATGCAGGATCTTTGCTCCAGATTCAACATTCATCAAGCGCCAGTAGCTCCACGCCACCCTGCGAGTAATGGTCTTGCTGAACGTACAAATCGCAAAGTCCTGGAGGTGCTCAGAGTAACCGTTAACCCAAGTTGTACTACATGGGATGAGGCTATCCCAGATGTTCAGTGTACATTAAATTCCTCCCTCAACAGCTCGATCGGTGAGACACCTCATTTTGCTTTGTATGGCTATGACAAGCGCTTACCATATGAAATTCTGTTTACTCCACCTAGACCTACTTACGATACTGATAACCCCAGTGTAGTAAAGATGAGGACAACGCAGCTTGTCTTCCAGCGGGTACGAGAGAACCTTATGAAAGCTACTGATAGGTTCACGTCAGAGCGCAATGCCCGCGCCAAGGAAAGCAAAGTGGAACCAGGTTGCAAAGTTATGTTGCTCAACCCAGTGCAGACCCCAGGTATGCACAAACTTGTCCCAAAGTTTGTGGGTCCTTACCGTGTCCTACGACAGCTCCGTGGCAATAAGTTCGAGGTGAGGGAGATTGCTACGGGAGCTATCAAGGAAGCCCACCTTGATCACATGAAGTATGTGGACCATATGCAGGCCGAAGTAGAGCTGGAGGCGCGTGCGTTGCAACGCCACGATCAGACTAATGTTAGGGACAAACCGTCTACCCCTTCTCCCGCTACTGCTGGTACGGAAGACGGCCCAGTAAGGCTCCATACTTATGGCCTGCGACCCAGGACAACAGTACATTTCTGTGACATTGACGTACCTACTGACTTGTCCGACTCCTACGCTAGTTATGCTAATTGTTTGCTTGCAGAAATGGGTATAAATGCACACACATTGTATAGCTAGTCGATAATAGAGTCAGGGTGGACAACATCATGTAATTATGTAAATACTTTTAGAAGGGTACCCAGAGTGTAATGAATTCCATGGATATAGTATTATTGTATGTATGTGCACCAGTGTTTTTTTTAACTAAAGGAAAAAGCCTGTATTACGGTCAGGGCAGTGCTGCCCTCTGAGTTACATGTCACACCTTAGGAAATGCTACTGTCAGTCATTGTTTGCAGATGTGAGCGTGCAACAACGTTAGTAGACGAGTGGTCAACTGATGTTCAGCCCTGCGGACAACCTGTATATAGAAGATTTTAGTTCCAGTGCTGACGTCTCCCGGCTCTCTACTCGATGAAACAGCGCGGGCAAACCAGTTTTCTCTTCCCCTGGATGGGAGAGTTTTTTTTTTGCCTGTTGCATTTTTTTGTCCATTTTTTTATTTACTAGTGAGCGAAAGCCAGTCCCTCTCTGGGGTAGCTAGTGTAATTCCTTTATACCTATGGGCCAACCAGTATTGTCGCGTCGGGACGACGCGAGGTGCGTGGCCGAGCAAATGTAGACAGCCTGTACTGGCAGAGCACACAGCCTAGCCGTCTGCTCTGACTAGTTCATATTTCGCGGCATTCAGTGCTGCCCTCTGTAGGCCTACCTAGGTCGGTGGGACACACAGTCCACCCTCTCTCACTCCCGCCTGGACCGACTTGCCGTACACAAGTTCTCCCCCCTCCACGGACTGGCTTGCGGTCACTTCCTCACACTGCCCGTTGTGTACTCACTCCTACCCGATTAAAGCCAATCTAGTCCACGGCCGTATCATTGCTACCTACGCTACCTTCATCGGCACTAAACCGCTGTTCAACAGTAAGAACAGCAATAACACTTTTTGCATCTTCGGAAATATTTTTCCAAATTTTAGCCCCCTTTATTAACATGGAATTTATAGGTTGAGTCGAACACGTGGTATAGCAAATACATTATTTATTGTATGGTGTCTAAGTATCCTGTGTACAGCCTTACTTTGCACACTAAACTGAAGTTCTAAGTTCCCTGTATATATATGAAAGTAACAAGTGTGGATGTGATGAATTAGTCGAGTTTTAAATAGCTGGGGTGCTAGTTGCTGAAACTTGATTGTGTGTTAATCTAACAGCTGATTTCTTCTGGGTAACCAGAGGTGTTGTGTGATTGGTATTAGTAGAGCCCCTAGCACAGATACTGTGAGGGAGGTAAGTAAGTAAGTAAGTAAATTTATTCAGGTATACACAAATACAGTTACATAGAATTATCATACATAGCAGCATATGTGTAGAGAACCTGGGATAACCCAAAAAAGTCAGACAGAGTGACTTATTTCCATTGGGGTCCTTTTACCTTATTATTATAATATAAAGGTTATAATATTTTCTTATTATTCTACAATGAAGATAACATCTTATTATCATACTAAAAAGACTATCTACTACACGAGGGTCATTAAGACTATCTACAATACGAGGGTCATTACTAGGAATAAGGTAAAATTTACACGTATTTTAGCTAAAAAATAGAAAATCATTCCCCTCCCTTTCTGTAGCTACATTCATCAGACACCTTTTGGCACTCTTCTTGAACTGGTTCATGGTATGACTGGCTTTGACATGTGCGGGTAGTCTGTTCCATTCCTTTATTGCTGTACAATAAAAGGTGTTTGACGCCTGGCCACTGACTGTGGGTACTACAAAGTTGTGCTCTCTCCCCCTAGTACTATGATTGCTTTGGTTCCCAACCTTGACAAAATTGACAGCAAGATATTCTGGACACTGTTCGTGAGCAATTTTATAAACATGATTTAGCTTCAGTTGTTTTACTCTGTCTTCAACATTCAGCATATCCAACTGCTGTAATTCATCCTGGCCTACATGTTCTCTTGGTCCCAGCCCCAGGATGAATCTTACGATTTTGTTCTGGGTGATTTGCAGTCTATCTTTCAGTTTTTTTGTCAAGGCAGAGTACCATGAAGAGCAAGCGTAATCCATATGGCATTGTATAAGGGCTAGACATAGGGTCCTGCGAGCCTCAGTAGGTAGACACTGTGCTTGTCTATTCAGGAACTTCAGTCTGGCATTCGCTTTCTTTACTACACTGTTCCCTATCAATTCTCCTGACATGCATGGGTCAAAGGGGATTCCCAGATATTTTACTGATGAAACCAAAGTGATGGACTCCCCATTACACTGAACATTAAAATTATTTACCCTTCTCAGTTTATGTTTCGTTCCAAAGAGAATGGCTTCAGTTTTCCCAGGGTGTAATGATAGTTTGTTGTCTACTAACCATTTGCTGCAGGACTCCAGTTCCAGTGTTAAAACATTAGCAATATCTTGTGGGTCTTTACCTGACACTAACAGAGCACTGTCATCTGCATACAGTAGGAGTTTGCACTTGACACTGATAGGCATATCATTGACATAACATAAGAATAATAAGGGACCCAGAACACTACCTTGGGGAACTCCACATGTTATCGGCAGGGGTTCTGATTCCGTTTAGTTGATTTTGACTATTTGTCTTCTGTTGCTAAGGTAGGACTTAAACCAGTCTACAGAACCTATACCGATAGCTTGAAGTTTCTTACATAATATATTGTGGTTGACAGTATCGAAGGCCTTTTGCAGGTCTAAGGTTACCATACCTATGAGGTTCCCTTTTGACATTTCAGTTCTCAGGTAATCCATCAGATTAATAAGGGAGGTATCGGTTGAGTAGGATCTTCTAAAGCCCGATTGATAGCTATGGAGAATGTTGTTGTCATTAAGGTACTTAACTACTTGAGAATACACCGCCCTCTCCAGAATTTTAGATATTATACTGAGTATACTAACAGGTCTGTAGTTGCTTACATCAGACCTATTATTTTTCTTGAAGATAGGAGTAACTCTGGCCTCCTTGAACCCCTCCGGTACGGTATTAGTGGTTATTGATAGATTTATTATGTGAGCAATAGGGATTGACAGTTCAGAAGCACCATCTTTTAGGAACTTAGACGGGATGTTATCAGGGCCTGTGCTCTTAGTTGGGTTTAACCTGCTTAGTTCTTTTTGAATGAAGTCATGAGATACACTTACTAGTTGACAACTGTTTGGGGTGGACCCCTAGCACAGATGCTGTGAGGGAGGTGGGCCCCTAGCACAGATACTGTGAGGGAGGTGGACCCCTAGCACAGATGCTGTGAGGGAGGTGGGCCCCTAGCACAGATACTGTGAGGGAGGTGGGCTCCTAGCACAGATACTGTGAGGGAGGTGGACCCCTAGCACAGATACTGTGAGGGAGGTGGACCCCTAGCACAGATACTGTGAGGGAGGTGGACCCCTAGCACAGATACTGTGAGGGAGGTGGGCTCCTAGCACAGATACTGTGAGGGAGGTGGGCCCCTAGCACAGATACTGTGAGGGAGGTGGGCCCCTAGCACAGATACTGTGAGGGAGGTAGGCCCCTAGCACAGATATTGTGAGGGAGGTGGGCCCCTAGCACAGATACTGTGAGGGAGGTGGGCCCCTAGCACAGATGCTGTGAGGGAGGTGGGCCCCTAGCACAGATACTGTGAGGGAGGTGGGCCCCTAGCACAGATACTGTGAGGGAGGTGGGCCCCTAGCACAGATACTGTGAGGGAGGTGGGTCTCTAGCACAGATACTGTGAGGGAGGTGGGCCCCTAGCACAGATACTGTGAGGGAGGTGGGCCTCTAGCACAGATACTGTGAGGGAGGTGGGCCCCTAGCACAGATACTGTGAGGGAGGTGGACCCCTAGCACAGATACTGTGAGGGAGGTGGGCCCCTAGCACAGATACTGTGAGGGAGGTGGGCCCCTAGGACATATACTGTGAGGGAGGTGGGCCCCTAGCACAGATACTGTGAGGGAGGTGGACCCCTAGCACAGATACTGTCAGGGAGGTGGGCCCCTAGCACATATACTGTGAGGGAGGTGGGCCCCTAGCACAGATACTGTGAGGGAGGTGGGCCCCTAGCACATATACTGTGAGGGAGGTGGGCCCCTAGTACATATACTGTGAGGGAGGTGGGCCCCTAGCACAGATGCTGTGAGGGAGGTGGGCCCCTAGCACATATACTGTGAGGGAGGTGGACCCCTAGCACAGATACTGTGAGGGAGGTGGGCCCCTAGCACATATACTGTGAGGGAGGTGGGCCCCTAGCACAGATACTGTGAGGGAGGTGGGCCACTAGCACAGATACTGTGAGGGAGGTGGGCCCCTAGCACATATACTGTGAGGGAGGTGGACCCCTAGCACAGATACTGTGAGGGAGGTGGGCCCCTAGCACATATACTGTGAGGGAGGTTGGCCCCTAGCACAGATACTGTGAGGGAGGTGGGCCCCTAGTACAGATATTGTGAGGGAGGTGGGCCCCTAGCACAGATACTGTGAGGGAGGTGGGCCCCTAGCACATATACTGTGAGGGAGGTGGACCCCTAGCACAGATACTGTGAGGGAGGTGGGCCCCTAGCACATATACTGTGAGAGAGGTGGGCCCCTAGCACAGATACTGTGAGGGAGGTGGGCCCCTAGCACAGATATTGTGAGGGAGGTGGGCCCCTAGCACAGATACTGTGAGGGAGGTGGGCCCCTAGCACAGATACTGTGAGGGAGGTGGGCCCCTAGCACAGATACTGTGATGGAGGTGGACCCCTAGCACAGATACTGTGAGGGAGGTGGGCCCCTAGCACAGATACTGTGAGGGAGGTGGGCCCCTAGCACAGATACTGTGAGGGAGGTGGGCCCCTAGCACAGATACTGTGAGGGAGGTGGGCCCCTAGCACAGATACTGTGAGGGAGGTGGGCCCCTAGCCCTCTCATTTTGTTATTCTCTGTGTGAATAATTCAATTTTATGCTGAAATAAGCATCTTTCTCTCATATTAGGACATTATAATGCTCATCTTTTCCTTGGGTGAGGGGGGGGGTCTCAATGTGACTTTCGTGGTGATCAGTTAGAGGCTTTTCTCACTTCTTTTTCTCTCCATGTTTTAAATACAGGAACTCCCACTCATTTCGACCCTCGTAATCAACCACTCTTGCAGAGATCTCACAATTTGCTCTTTCTCAACTGCACTTGACTGGCCTGTGTTCCCTGATTTACAGGACAGCGAACTGGGCCATTTCTCCATGTCAGACTTTTTCAGTGATGAACCTTTTCCTTTGTTCTCAACTGCAGAGCTGTTACAATACTTTTGTGGCCGGTTTTAACCACAGCCTCGAATACAGTCACTCAAACCTCAGGTAAACACTCTCAGAAATGCCTGCCTCGAGGGTCTTCTGCTTTTGCTCGTGCGTTGAGATTGAAACACGCTGCTTGGGGCAGATATCGTTACAATCAAATCAAATCAAATCAAATCAAAAGTTTATTCTCTATAAAGATTGCAATGTGGGGTTTACATATTATAAAATGGTAATTACAGACAGGGCCTCTATGATGCCTAGCATGACTAGGCATTTCGGGCAGACTATTAATAATTCAAACTCTTTATTGATACATGCTATGGAGTATATTGATATTAAGGCTAGGTAACTGCATTACATTTTGTAAATTTAGTAGTGTGAATGGTTTTGTATTAAAGCTTCTATACTGGAGTATCTCAGGCAAACTTATGACTAGTTTAAGATTCATTAGGTAACAGCTTAATTACGTAATTTTAAGTTTACAGTCATTTAGTGAGTGTAAGTGTAAATTTGGGAGGAATCACACATATCGAGAGTAGGTCTAGTTTGTTTTGTGTGTGTGTATGAAACAATAGTACCACAGAGCGATTTCTTGATTTTAGGCGGGCGAAGGAGGTTGCCCAACGTGTCATACAAGAAGCTAAACGTACTTTTTGGCAGGATTGTGTTTTTGCAGTCACTACGGCTTCTTTTATGAGTGCAATTTGGCAAAAAAGTATGGAAACTCTCAAGAGCCAGTTCCCGTTCTTAGAGTTGCCAGTGTCAGCAGAATAAACTGACACTGGAAATCATCTTGTCCGCATCTCTCAGGGCCTCTGTCTATACCCCTCGTTTTTTACCTCAAAGTTTGCCAGAGGGTTACTGCCTTTAGACGTTTTCCCTAGCAGAGAAAAGTCTTATAATGTGCCTTCTACGCTTTTGGAACTAGAGTCAACACTCTGCTTACCGAACGTCAGAAGCTGGGCCTGATAGCATTTATATTCGTATGCTTCAGCATTTACATTCGTCAACCCTTGCAGTCCCCTTACGTCTTTTTTTCCTCTTAAGTGATCGCAAGGCGTTCTTTCCGAGCCGTGGAAACTACCGTTGTTCTACCTTTTCCGCAAACCTGGTACTTCGGGTTATGGTACCTCAAACTATCATCCATAGCTCTTACTAGTGTAATCTGCAAGTTGATGGAACGTCAAGTAAATGGACGTTTGGTGTGGTATTTAGAGACGCACAATAGTCTCTCCACTACTCAATTTGGCTTTCGTAAGGGCAACTCCACTATTGACCCCATTCTCCACTTAGATACCTATGTTCGTAATACTTTTGCTAGTAACCACTCAATTAGGACAGTCGTTTTTTATCTTGAAAAGGCACATGACACTATTTGTAGATATAAAATCTTGGCCCAAGCTCATTCCTTAGGTCTCTAAAGCAAACTGCCACTTTTCCTTAAAACTTCTTATCTGAGAGCTATTTCTGAGTCCGGGTTAATAATTTGCTTTCTCCGGACTTTGTCTAAGTTGGAGGTGTCCTTCAAGGGTGTGTGTCCTTAACACCACTCTCTTTCTAATTGCTATAAATGATCTGGCCTCTGTTCTCCTATCAAGTATTTGGTCATAACTATTTGTTGATGACTTCGCTATAGCTCGTGCAGGCACTGATTGCCACCAAATAGCAGCCTCATTCCAGAATGCTGTCAACCGTGTTTTCTATTGGGAAACTATTCACGGGTTTAAATTTTCTTGTGCTAAAATGTACCGAATTACTTTCACCAGACGTTCTGTTGTCTCTGATACATTGTACCTGAATGGCCTCCGTATCCCTGAACTTGATACCGCCAGATTTCTTGGCCTTCTGTTTGATCACCGACTGTTCTGAAAACCTCACATTACCTCCCTGAAAGTAACTTGCCATAGCCGGCTGAATTGCCTTCAAGCCCTTGCTCATCTTTTGTTGGAGGGGGAAAGAGTGAGGATCGTCATGTTTTCCTTCGACTGCATTCAGCCCTAATTTTATCGAAATTAAACTAGGCAACCAGATATATTCTGCAGCCTCTCCCACAGCTTTTCTAAACTTAATGCATCCATCAGAGATTACGTTTATGTTAGGTGCTTTTCGCTCCTTCCATGTCGAGAGCCTATATGCAGAGGCGAATTTTCCACCCTTGAATGATTGTTTCCGTTATTTTGTCCGCTTTATATGACATTCACGATCCTTCTACATACAGGATAGTAACGGACATTAGTAGAAGTCCATTACTTTTTCGCGGCCCCTGGCAACTCCGTTCTTTTTCTCATCGTCTTCACTCGTTATTTAATTCTATTCAATTTACCCCTTTATACGTACTTCTGACAACTAACTTTTCTCTTCCCCCTTGAGAGGTTACAACAGGTCTTGTCTTTTCTTCCCCACTGCCACGCGCGAAAGCTCAAATACCTACAGTGGCTTCTTGCTCCCTTTTTCTCAACCCCTTCTGGTCTCATTCTCAAGTCGTTACAGTTTACACTGATGGTTCTAAATCCTCTGACGGTGTTTGATTTCCAGCAGTGTTCCCGGGCAGTGTTGTGGAGGTCATTTATTAGACTGAACTAGCATCCTCACAGCTGAACCGTATGCAGTTCTCATAGGTATTATCTTTATTGCGTCCAGGACTACCTCATCATTTGTGGTAGATTTTTACTCCTTTAATGCTTTACAAGCTATCAAAAAAATTAATTCATCGCATCCACTAGTTCCTCGTATACAACTTTTGTTGTGCTGCATTTCTAGCAAAAACAAAGAAATCGTTTTCTACTGGGTACCTGGGAATGTTGATTTTAGAGCAACGGGCAGGTAGACTCTGATGCATGGTCAGCAGTACATGGTCTTCCAGTTTCATACAGAGGCATTTCATTCTCAGATTATTTTGTTCTTCGCTCCTCCCTTGTCGAGACCCTGTACGCAGAGGCGAATATTCCATCCTTGAACGATCGACGTGATTCCCATTGCGACCCTTATTTTGTCTGCTCTCGTGACCTTCACGATCCTTCTACATACAGGATAGTAACGGACATTAGTAGAAATCCGTTATTTGCTCACCTCCCCTGTTTACTTTTTCCATTTTATCTAACTTTTTTGTTTCTCTTTGGGAGGTTCCGACAATTGGTTGCACCGCATTTCTAGCAAAAATAAAGAAATCGTTTTCTGCTGTGTCCCTGGACATGTTGATGTTCAGTGTAACGAGCAGGCAGACTCTGTTGTGCAGTCAGTGTACAGGACCATCAGGTTTCATATTTCATTCTCAGAATATTTTGCTGTAATCTCTAGCCACCTTCGCAGATGTTGGCAACAACGTTTGTCTGAGTTGATTCATGACATAAAATATTCTTTCATGCCTAATTTAGAATCCTAGTCTTCTTATTTTCGATGTCGTGGTTGGGCGACTAGGCTTTTCCCGCCTTTTCATAGGGCACGTACATCTTACTCATGGGTATCTCAGGTAGAGGCGCCCAGGTCCACTATGTACTAACTATCAGGTTCCAATTTCAGTTTGCCATATTTTATTGGACTATCTTGTGTCTGAGCGAGCACGCAGAATTTATCTCCGATGTCGTTACTACTTTAACACCGTCACTTTATCTTCCCTCCTAGCTGACGGCCCCACCTTTGACTTTTTGACAGCAATAGATTTATTATAGAACCTTTGATTACGCTTCCCTCAGCATTCCTCACCGCCCTTACAAACTATACTTCCTTTATACTCTCCACACTTTCTAGTATCAGATCAAGCATATTACACAGTTCACACACCCTACCCTGGTATGACCCTGGTGGGTTTATTGTTTGGCTTTGATTATAGTAATAAGCCAGGCAAATGTACTGATGATGTTTTCATGAAGATGTTCTAAATTCTGTACCTTTTTGCTGATCTAAGAAATGCCTCTAATATTGTAGACCAGAGTATATTACTTCCGAAACTAGAGCATTATAGAGTCAGAGAGTATGTTGTTACGTACGTACAAGTCCTATATCACTGACAGACGTCAGTATATGGCAGTCCTGACATGTCATTAAACCAAACTATTATTAAAGGAGTACCACGGTGTGATAGTCATTATCCTACAATTATTCTAATTTACATTAATGACCAACTAAAGTCCTCTCGTGAATGTGAATTATTCCTGTTTGAGGATGAAACAACATATGTCAAATCTGATCTAGGTCCAATTTTCAACAATACAGTAAACTAGGGGTTCGTTATATCAGAAATTTGTTTATATCTGAACAAACACCGTTAATCAAGTGTTAAAAATTCACCTTTTTTCTTAAAATTAGGCGTCAGATTGACTAAATCCTAGACTTCTAGATCCGCTTTTATAAATCCATTTGAGGCCCATTTTCCTCGGTTTGCAGATGACATATCGAAAATTAAGGAAAACAGAGATGAATAACTGTTGAGGACACACACACACACACACACACACACACACACACACACACACACACACACACACACACACACACACACACACACACACACACACACACACACACACACACACACACACACACACACACATATATATATATATATATATATATATATATATATATATATATATATATATATATATATATATATATATATATATATATATATATATATCTATATATATATATGTCGTGCCGAATATGTAAAACTGGTCAATTAGCAAGAATTCACTTAAAATTAAGCCCTTTCTGAAATTTTCTATTATACGTTTAAAGATATATTTTTTCATTAATGATAATGTAAAAAAAATTAATTTTGCACCAAAACAATCTAAGAAAACTTACCTAACCTTATTATAACAAGAACAATTTATTTTAGCCTAACCTAACTAAATATTTTAAATATCTTTACAATAATTTAGTACTGAACAAACACAACCAAATACATTTTCTCGTTAGGTTCAGAATGATTTTGGCGAAATTATTGCATACACAAATTTTCACTTGTCTTATATGGCAAGATGAGCGTTGCTATTTAAGCCAAGATCGCAAGTTCTGCCTATTCGGCACGACATATCTATATATATATATATATATATATATATATATATATATATATATATATATATATATATATATATATATATATATATACATATATATATATATATACATATATATATATATACATATATATATATATATGCAATAAGATCACAGTAAACAGGTGATTTCAAAATATGCAAAACAACCACTCTGAAAGAATAGAAAAATTCCAAGCGCTTTCGTGACTACTCACATTATCAAGGAACTATGAAAGTGAAGCATCCAAGGAAGCTATATAAGGGGTCGGCCAGCACCTCACTATCAGATCCCACAACGGTTAGACACGTGACGCGCGGCGAGCCAACTTGGACAGGTCCTTTGCAAAACTCACCCCCAAGCTATTTATTTGTCCAGTGTATTATTAAATTCTACCCAAATTCTATTAATTATAAATGGATCTAATTTATATAAACCAAAGGAAATATTCATATTATTGTCAAAACTGCTTTTTATGAAACAAGATTCAATTATATTCCTGTCGACCATGGACTTGCTTGAATCTACTTTCTCAACTTTTTGAAAATCAATTGGATGCTTAAAATCTCTTACATGAATAAATAGAGCATTGGAATCTTGTCCAGTTCTAATGCTATATTTATGTTGTTTTAATCTTAGTTCGAGATTTTTACCAGTTTGACCGTAATAAACTTTATCGCAAATTTTACAAGGAATCTTATAGACACATCCATCAGCATTTTGGGGGGAATTCTTAATCAAAAGTTTTTTTACTGTATCAAGATTTTTGAATACAACTTTAATATTAAAAGTCTTAAGAAGAGAAGGCATATCAACCAAGTTTTCATGGTAAAGGAGAACCAACATATTTTTAGTTGAATAAGGCTGGTTGCCCTTTTTTGGATTATAAAAAGTGTTCCTAGCAACTTTAAAAGATTTATCAATTACATTTCTTGGGTATTTTAAATCATTACCTATTTCATAAATTTTGGATATTTCCTCATCTATGAACTCAGGACTACAAATTCGTAAAGCTCTCAAAAACATTGATGAGAAAACAGACAGTTTGACTCTATCTTGATGCGAGGAATAATAGTGGACATAGGAACAGTTATTTGTAGGTTTTCTGTAAATTTTAAATTTGAATTCATTATTTCCCTTAATAATTAAAACATCTAGAAAAGGCAATGAGTTATTTTCTTCAAACTCAACAGTAAAGTTTATAGAATGGGCTAAGCTATTTAATTTTCCAAGAAAATGGTGTATATCTACATTTTTGGGCATAAGACACAAAATATCATCAACATATCTGAACCATTTAGCTCTATTAGGGAGGATTGTGTTAAGCAACCTTGTTTCAAAAAATTCCATGTATAGGTTACTAAGAACAGGTGAAAGAGGATTTCCCATTGCCATACCAAACTTCTGAGTGTAAAACTTATCATTAAATACAAATTTTGCATCAACAATGCAAAGTTTAATAAGTTTAATGATAGTAGGAACTGGCAATGGTAAATCATAGTTAACGAGTTCTATAAGATTCCTTGTAAAATTTGCGATAAAGTTTATTACGGTCAAACTGGTAAAAATCTCGAACTAAGATTAAAACAACATAAATATAGCATTAGAACTGGACAAGATTCCAATGCTCTATTTATTCATGTAAGAGATTTTAAGCATCCAATTGATTTTCAAAAAGTTGAGAAAGTAGTATCAAGCAAGTCCATGGTCGACAGGAATATAATTGAATCTTGTTTCATAAAAAGCAGTTTTGACAATAATATGAATATTTCCTTTGGTTTATATAAATTAGATCCATTTATAATTAATAGAATTTGGGTAGAATTTAATAATACACTGGACAAATAAATAGCTTGGGGGTGAGTTTTGCAAAGGACCTGTCCAAGTTGGCTCGCCGCGCGTCACGTGTCTAACCGTTGTGGGATCTGATAGTGAGGTGCTGGCCGACCCCTTATATAGCTTCCTTGGATGCTTCACTTTCATAGTTCCTTGATAATGTGAGTAGTCACGAAAGCGCTTGGAATTTTTCTATTCTTTCAGAGTGGTTGTTTTGCATAATATATATATATATATATATATATATATAGTATATATATATAATATATATATATATACAGTATATATATATATATATATATATATATATATATATGTATACATATGTACATATATATATATATATATATGTATATATATATATATACACATATGTGTATATATATATATATATATATATATATATATATATATATATATATATATAGACACATAGATATAGATATATATATATATATATTTTTTTTTTTTTTTTTATCACACTGGCCGATTCCCACCAAGGCAGGGTGGCCCGAAAAAGAAAAACTTTCACCATCATTCACTCCATCACTGTCTTGCCAGAAGGGTGCTTTACCCTACAGTTTTTAAACTGCAACATTAACACCCCTCCTTCAGAGTGCAGGCACTGTACTTCCCATCTCCAGGACTCAAGTCCGGCCTGCCGGTTTCCCTGAATCCCTTCATAAATGTTACTTTGCTCACACTCCAACAGCACGTCAAGTATTAAAAACCATTTGTCTCCATTCACTCCTATCAAACACGCTCATGCATGCCTGCTGGAAGTCCAAGCCCCTCGCACACAAAACCTCCTTTACCCCCTCCCTCCAACCTTTCCTAGGCCGACCCCTACCCCGCCTTCCTTCCACTACAGACTGATACACTCTTGAAGTCATTCTGTTTCGCTCCATTCTCTCTACATGTCCGAACCACCTCAACAACCCTTCCTCAGCCCTCTGGACAACAGTTTTGGTAATCCCTCACCTCCTCCTAACTTCCAAACTACGAATTCTCTGCATTATATTCACACCACACATTGCCCTCAGACATGACATCTCCACTGCCTCCAGCCTTCTCCTCGCTGCAACATTCATCACCCACGCTTCACACCCATATAAGAGCGTTGGTAAAACTATACTCTCATACATTCCCCTCTTTGCCTCCAAGGACAAAGTTCTTTGTCTCCACAGACTCCTAAGTGCACCACTCACTCTTTTTCCCTCATCAATTCTATGATTCACCTCATCTTTCATAGACCCATCCGCTGACACGTCCACTCCCAAATATCTGAATACGTTCACCTCCTCCATACTCTCTCCCTCCAATCTGATATTCAATCTTTCATCACCTAATCTTTTTGTTATCCTCATAACCTTACTCTTTCCTGTATTCACCTTTAATTTTCTTCTTTTGCACACCCTACCAAATTCATCCACCAATCTCTGCAACTTCTCTTCAGAATCTCCCAAGAGCACAGTGTCATCAGCAAAGAGCAGCTGTGACAACTCCCACTTTATGTGTGATTCTTTATCTTTTAACTCCACGCCTCTTGCCAAGACCCTCGCATTTACTTCTCTTACAACCCCATCTATAAATATATTAAACAACCACGGTGACATCACACATCCTTGTCTAAGGCCTACTTTTACTGGGAAAAAATTTCCCTCTTTCCTACATACTCTAACTTGAGCCTCACTATCCTCGTAAAAACTCTTCACTGCTTTCAGTAACCTACCTCCTACACCATACACTTGCAACATCTGCCACATTGCCCCCCTATCCACCCTGTCATACGCCTTTTCCAAATCCATAAATGCCACAAAGACCTCTTTAGCCTTATCTAAATACTGTTCACTTATATGTTTCACTGTAAACACCTGGTCCACACACCCCCTACCTTTCCTAAAGCCTCCTTGTTCATCTGCTATCCTATTCTCCGTCTTACTCTTAATTCTTTCAATTATAACTCTACCGTACACTTTACCAGGTACACTCAACAGACTTATCCCCCTATAAATTTTGCACTCTCTTTTATCCCCTTTGCCTTTATACATATATATATATATATATATATATATATATATATATATATATATATATATATATATATATATATATATATATATATATATATATATATATATATATATATAAAGAAAGAAGGAACACAGCAACAGGACTACTGACCTATGCGGAGCAGGTCCGTGCCCCCCGGATTAGACCAATGACCCACCTCCCGAATTATCCCAATGACCCACCCAGTCTGGTCACCTCCACTCAAGGATGGAGCACTGCACCAGACCCAGCAGCCCCAGCTAGTCAGGTCCAACTCACACCCACCCACACCCACTCATAAGAACATAAGAACATAAGAAAGGAGGAACACTGCAGCAGGCCTGTTGGCCCATACTAGGCAGGTCCTTTACAATTCATCCCACTAACAAAACATTTGCCCAACCCAATTTTCAATGCCACCCAAGAAACAAGCTCCGATGTGCAAGTCCCACTCAAATCCAACCCCTCCCACTCATGTACTTATCCAACCTAAATTTGAAACTACCCAAAGTCCTAGCCTCAATAACCCAACTAGGTAGACTGTTCCACTCATCAACTACCCTATTTCCAAACCAATACTTTCCTATGTCCTTTCTAAATCTAAACTTATCTAATTTAAATCCATTACTGCGGGTTCTCTCTTGGAGAGATATCCTCAAGACCTTGTTAATATTCCCTTTATTAATACCTATCTTCCACTTATACACTTCGATCAGGTCTCCCCTCATTCTTCGTCTAACAAGTGAATGTAACTTAAGAGTCTTCAATCTTTCTTCATAAGGAAGATTTCTAATGCTATGTATTAATTTAGTCATCCTGCGCTGAATGTTTTCTAACGAATTTATGTCCATTCTGTAATATGGAGACCAGAATTGAGCTGCATAATCTAGGTGAGGCCTTACTAATGATGTATAAAGCTGCAGTATGACCTCTGGACTTCTGTTGCTTACACTTCTTGATATAAATCCCAGTAATCTATTTGCCTTATTACGTACGCTTAGGCATTGCTGTCTTGGTTTAAGGTTGCTGCTTACAATAACCCCCAAGTCCTTTTCGCAATCTGTATGGCTAAGTTCTACATTATTTAACGTATAAGTGCTAGGGTTATGGACACTCCCGAGCTTCAGAACCTTGCATTTATCTACATTGAACTGCATCTGCCACTTTTCTGACCAAGAGTAGAGTTTGTCTAAATCCTCCTGAAGTTCCCTAACATCTACGTTTGAATCAATTATCCTACCTATCTTCGTGTCATCGGCGAATTTGCTCATATCACTAGCAATTCCTTCATCAAGATCATTGATATATATTATAAACAACAACGGGCCCAAGACTGATCCCTGTGGAACGCCACTTGTTACTGATCCCCACTCGGATTTAACCCCATTTATGGACACTCTCTGCTTCCTGTCTGTGAGCCATGACTCGATCCACGAGAGCACCCTTCCCCCAATGCCATGAGCTGCTACTTTCTTCAACAGTCTTTGGTGCGGAACTCTATCAAATGCCTTACTAAAATCTAAGTAAACAATATCAAATTCTTTATCGTGGTCAACAGCCTCAAAAGCTTTACTGAAGAAAGTTAATAAATTAGTTAGACAAGACCGGCCTCTTGTGAATCCATGCTGAGTATCATTAATCCAGCTATGCTTATCGAGATGGCTTCTTATAATCTCAGCTATAATTGACTCTAGCAACTTGCCTACAATTGAGGTCAGGCTTATTGGGCGGTAATTTGACGGTAACGACTTGTCCCCTGTTTTAAAAATAGGAATTACATTAGCCATCTTCCACATATCAGACACTACACCTGTTTGAAGAGATAAATTAAAAATATTAGTTAATGGTTCACAGACTTCCATTTTGCATTCCTTAAGAACCCTTGAAAAAACCTCATCAGGACCTTGTGACTTATTTTGCTTCAGTCGGTCTATCTGCTTCACAACCATTTCACTAGTGACTGTGATGTTACATAATTTATCTTCTTCTGATCCACTATAAAAATTAATTACCGGAATATTAGTAGTGTCTTCCTGTGTAAAAACCGAGAGAAAATAATTATTTAAAATCGAGCACATTTCATTCTCTTTGTCAGTAAGATGCCCATAGTTATTTTTAAGGGGACCTATCTTATCTCTGACTTTTGTTCTATATACCTGGAAAAAACTTTTTGGATTAGTTTTAGAATCCCTAGCAACTTTAATTTCATAGTCCCTTTTAGCTTTTCTTATCCCCTTTTTAATGTCCCTCTTAATGTCTGTACTCGTGAGTTTGTTCCACTCATCCACAACTCTATTATCAAACCAGTGCTTTCCTATATGCTTCCTGAATCTGAATTTTTCCAACTTGAAGCCATTGCTGCGAATCCTGTCTTGGCTGGAAATTTTCAGCACGCTATTTACATCTCCTTTATTTATTCCATTTATACACATCGATCAGGGCCCTCAGTCTATCCTCATAGGGAAGATTTCTGATACATGGGATCATCTTTGTCATCCTCCTCTGTAGGTTTTCCAGAGCATTTATATCCATTCTGTAATACAGTGACCAGAACTGAGCAGCATAGTCTAAATGAGGCCTAACCAAGGACATATAGAGTTGAAGAACAACCTGAGGACTTCTGTTATTTATACTTCTAGATATGAAGCCAAGAATTCTGTTAGTTTTATTGCGAACACTAATGCACTGTTGTCTTGGTTTTAGGTTACAGCTAACCAGAACTCAGAAATCCTTCCACCTATTCCGTGTGCCTTAAGTTTCCTCAATAGCCTCTGATGTGGAACTCTATCGAAAGCCTTACTGAAGTCCATATACACAATATCATATTCATTACCATGATCTACCTCCTCAAACACCTTAGTGGAAAAAAGTTAGTAAATTCGTAAGACAGGAACGCCCTTTTGTAAAACCGTGTTGAGATTCATTAATCAATCTGTGCCTGTCAAGATGGCTACAAATTGCTTCGGCAATTGATTCCATAAATTTTCCCACTATGGAGGTAAGGCTTATTGGTCTAAAGTTCGAAGTCAAGGACCTGTCACCTGCCTTGTGAATAGGTATTACATTTGCCATTTTCCACTTATCAGGCACTATGCCAGTTTGTAGTGATATGTTAAAAAAATTAGCCAAAGGTATGCTAAGTTCCTCTTTACATTCCTTTAACACCCTTGCAAACAGTTCATCAGGACAATGGGATTTGTTATGTTTTATTTTCTCTATTTGTCTGAGGACCATGTCACTAGTTACCGCAATTGTACATAGTTTATTATCATCCTGTTCTACATAATCTATTATTTCAGGAATATCGCTAGTATTTTCCTGGGTGAAAACTGATAGGAAGTAGGTATTTAAAATTTCACACATATCCTTATCACTGTCAGTGATCTGACCAGAGTTACTCTTAAGTGGGCCAATCTTGACCCTAATCTTACCTCTGTATACCTGAAAGAACCCTTTTGGGTTAGTCTTTGAATCGCTTGCGGCCTTAGCCTCATAATCCCTTTTTGCTTTTCTTATTCCTTTTTTTATTTCTCTCTTTAACTGAATATATTTATTTCCTAACTGCCCATCCCCTCTTTTGATACGCCTATATTTGCCTCTCTTTTGACCAATGAGATGTTTTAATCTATTGTTCATCCATTTGGGATCATTTTTGTTAGATCTAATTTCCCTACTCGGAACAAAAGTTGTCTGGGCAGCTAGAACTATGCTCTGAAAAACGTAATATTGGCAACCAAGATCACCTACCTGACCCATAGTCAGGACATCCCAATTTAGCCCACCCAGGTAATTTTTCAGTCCCATGAAGTCGGCCAAGCGAAAATCTGGGACAGAGATTTGATTGCAGTTACCTGGGTAATTCCATGATATATTGAAACTCAGTGATTTGTGATCACTTTCCCCAAGCTCATCATTAACCTCAAGATTATTAATTAGTGAATCTTTGTTGGCAAGAACCAAGTCAAGCAGATTGTTTCCTCTAGTTGGTTCTGCCACAACCTGTTCTAAAAAGCAATCCTGAACCGTATCAAGAAAGTCACTAGACTCAAGATTTCATGTCATATTGTTCCAGTCAATTTGTCTAAAGTTAAAGTCTCTCATTATCACAACATTTTCATATCTAGATGCCTTATGAATTTCGTCCCATAACAGCTTACTGCACTAACTATCAAGGTTTGGGGGCCTATAACTCACACCCAAAATTAATTTGTCACGACCCTCAAGAAACTGTAGCCAAACAGATTCTGTGTTCGATGTTTCTAATCTTATATCATGTCTAAGACAACAATTTAAATTTTCTCTGACATACATCGCCACACCACCACCCTTCCTGTTGACCCTGTCAGTGTGGAATAGTTTATAATCCTGTATGTTGCATTCAGAAGGCATTTCTCTATCTTTCAGGTTGAACTAGGTCTCTGTTATAAAAATAATATCTATATTACCTACACTTGCAAGTAATTTTAGCTAATCTATCTTATTTCTTGGACTCCTACTGTTTGTATAGTAAACCTTAAGGGAACTAGTCACTCGTTGCCCTCTACTATCTCTCTTTGTTTGTTGATCAATTGATTTGCCATTACTAGCAACTTTATTTTGAATATTGTCTTTTAAACAAATCCCTGAGGTATCCCGGTAATAATTGCTGTTTTTAACCCTAATGCTGCAGCCTGATTGTTTCCCACAAACACCCATACCTCTATAATCTATCAGTTTAAATTCCTAGTCAAGTCATCAATTACCATCTCAATTGAATTGGCTAATGTAACCACTCCATCCCCAGAGAGATGAACCCCATCCCTTACATACATATCACGTTTGCCAAAGAATAGGTCCCAGTTATCAATGAATGGGATTGCAAGTTCCTTGCAGTACCTGTCTAGCCAGCTATTTATACCAATTGCCCTAGACATCCATTCATTGCCCACTCCCTCTCTAGGCAAGATGCTACATATGACTGGGATCCCTGCCTTAGACCTAACTACTTCTATGGCTGACCTGTACTTATCCAGCAGCTCCTCTCTCCTGCCCTTCCCAATGTCATTACCCCGAGCACTAAGACAGATAATGGGCTTGATCCCATTACCTGTCATAATATTATGCAACCTGCTGACTCTGTCGCCAACACCAGCTCCAGGAAGGCACACTCTCTGTCTGACCTTTCTGTGTCTGTTACAAAATGCACAGTCCATATATCTTACTGAGAATTGCCTACTATTAAAATATTCTTACCTTGATTAGCAGGGGAATCAGTGGTACCTTCAACCTCACTAACCATTGAAGTACACTCGTCTTGGAGAACAGAGAATCGATTTCCTACCTTCACATCTTCTCTATTTACTCTCCTCATCTTCCTTCTTCCTGAACTGTGAACTACTTGCCACTTAAAGCGGCTGCCACTATCACTGCTGATGACCATTTCCTCCTTACCAGCTAAATCCTTCTCACACTCGCTCCCAGACTCATCTATGCGAAGCTTCAGCCTCCTATTTTCCTCCTGAAGAAGTAGAATCTCCTTCTTCAACACTTGAACCTGAGATTCTAAAACACTACAACAAGCCATGGTGCTTGGTAACAGCCCACGCTAACTCCCAAGAGCTTAGGCAGCTATGACCGCAGGTGACCACTGACCTCAGCATACCACCTCTATAGCTGGAATGGGGACCCTCTTCCTCATAGAAAACAATAAATGTACCTCAGGGAAAACTCGAGGTTCTTCCCAGAGCTGTTTGAATATTTTCTTCTCCTACCACCCTCTATAGTTTATATTCTATGTGAACATTTATTAATAAACAGAATACATTTGCAGAAAAACACAAACATGAATACAATGGTACAATGTATAAAAGATCTTGAATTTCCTCCATCTCCTCCAAAGCCGGACGCGAGCCAAGTACGCAGCAAGCATTTCCCCTCTGGATGGCCATGCTGAGGCACTGGATCATGAAAGTGGCTGCCCTAGGGCCCCTTGTGGTTTCGATGAGTCTGGAACCCAATTCTTTAAGAAAATGTGTGGCTTTTTTCCCCATGACCCCAAGGTCTTTGATCCCACTGGGAAAAATTGATACTGTTGGCTTATGTCCCTGTACTTGCTGATTTTTTAATCCTCCCTGCAGTCAGCAGCTCCTCTCTGTCGCCCAACACTGTGATGGATGTAGGTGTCAGCCAGTGTGGACACACGGGTCTAGTCCCATGCTAAGAGCTTGCCATTCTTCCAAGGATAGATGGTGATCCCACTGGGGTGGTTTGCTGGGTTGTACTGTTGGCTGGTAGTGATCGCGGCTCCCTCTCGGCTGGGCATCCAGCTGTAGCAAGGGTTCCCTTTATGATATCGTTGACCTCATTGTGTCTTGCATGCCAGCCTTGGTTTTGGAACAGTTAAGACTATGTAGACCGTATTGGTGTGCTTGCGCTTCGCCGCAAATACACATATATTCCATGTGAATTGGGGCAGCAAGGCACAGACCCACTGCAATACGGAGGGTCATAGGGTTGAGTCGCGTTCCTATTGCCGATATGGAAACTGTTTGGAGGAAGTCCTCGGAGTGATGTGCACTCACAGCCTGGAGACGGGCAGTCTCCCTATCTGACGTTGCAGCCCTGAGCATGTTGGCAAGCACCTCTTCAACGATCGGGCCATCCCAGCTTGACTGTTTGTGAGCCAGTGCTGCACTAGGGTTTGGTGCTGGAGCAGCAAAAGTCTCTCGTTCAGTGATGGCACTGGCATAGCTAGGGTCCTGTATTCCTGCTGCGTCACTGAGGTTATCAGGAAGAATTTGTCTTATCAACTCGTTTGATGCTATGGAAGAGGATAGGAAAGCTGGTAGAGCAATCTGGGAGGATCTGTATACTCCTAGCCCCCCAAACCTGACCGGAAGTGAAGCTTGCAACCACTGTCCATCTTCAAGGGAAGGATTCAATGCACTCTCTAGCATGGTCTTTAGGAGAGAGTCATATTCCTTGAGTTTTGGACTGCTGAAGGCTGGGGAGCTTCTCAGAAAGTAGGTAAGTTTTGGGATTGACAGGCACCTGGTGAGTAGGTAGAAGGCATCATGTGTATCAGTGTCTTTCATCCTGCTTTCTAGGATCAAATCGATGACACTGGACCTAAGAGGAGCACCAAGGAGAGAACTATTGGCTGGATCAATGGCTTGTGCTCCTGGTAAAACGGCGCTTATATTCTGGATCATCTGTTGATTGGTAGAAACTGTTTCACATTTGGTGGGGTTTAAAAAAGGCCCAGGCTTTCTCCCATGTCTTTAATTTTACTGATATCCTCTAGGAGAGATTCTGTTGTGCCAGCTAGGGTACCATCATCCAGGAACCAGATATTGAGCTCGCTGGAGAGTGCTTCTGTGACTTCCTTGATGACCAAACAGAATAGAAAGAGGGTGAGAGGGTCCCCCTGTTGCACGCCCTCACATGAGTCAGTTTCATGGTCCCCAAACAATAGTTTGGAATTCACACTATAACACGATTCTTTGAAGGGATAAAGGGAAGGGAAGTTTCTATAAACTGCTTGGAGAGCAGCATCCCTTCTGACTGAGTTGAAAGCGTTGGCAAAGTCCAATTTGACCAAGGCTTTTTCATCGGACATGTATTTGATATATACTTGTGCTGCGTGGGCAGCTGCTTCACAGCCCTGTTGAACGCCGAAACCGAGCTGAGTTGGTTTCAGCATTGCAGCAGCCTCTTGACTCACCCTTCTTATTGCAGCCTTGGCGACTAGGCGCCGAAGGGTGTTACCCACTGCAATGGGCCTGATTTCTCCATCCTTTTTCCGGAGAGCACAAAATGAGGCACCAAAGAAAAGGGGTCTGATGGCCTCTGGGACACCGCCAGCCAGGCACAGGTTGGAAAATTTGGTGAGTTCAGACAGCAGCCTCTCTGAAACCTCATCAAGTGCTGGATTGAGTATTTGTTTTAAGTGTTGAGGCCTTAAACCGGTGAAACCTCCAGCTGAGCCCTGTGGAAATAACATAGCAGCTTTATACACATCAGCACATCAGCATCCTGCTACACTGTCAGGGAGGTCAGTGTTGGTACTGGGAGCCCTGGGTGGATGTTTGTCCTTCAGAGCTTGCGCCGTGCTGACGTCCTTGGGAGCGATGGTATCCTCACTGGTTATAAGCCTCAGAGCTCCAGTAGTATTACCCTCTTCTATTTTTTTTTTTTGCTAATTTGGGCTCTGATTTTTGAGGCGTCGGGTGTCCTGTTGTTGGCATTTGCCAGGCGGATGGTTGTCGCCCTAGGAGGGAGACGGACGAGGTTTGCATCCCTTGGGAATGCATATATATATATATATATATATATATATATATATATATATATATATATATATATATATATATATATATATATATATATATATATATATATATATATATATATATATATATATATATATATATATATATATATATATATATATATATATATATATATATATATATATATATATATATATATATATATATATATATATATATATATATATATATATATATATATAACAATTTGAGGTGACTTTAATTATCCTTAATTGCCATTTCCAACACTTATAAACGAAATGAAGGTAGTTTCTTCACCTCTGAAGTATTGGCGAGAATTATCCTCAAAACAACGAACCACATAATCACAGCAACCAATTGCTACATTCACTACTACTAATACTACTACTCTAACTGTTACTGCTACTATTACTACTGCTGCTATGGCTCCTACTATTATCCTTCCACAAACAATCGTACAACGCGACTTCCTCGCGAGTAATGCGAACATTCTGGAGCAACTTGAACTCTAAAATCTTGCGATCGTCAAAGACAACACTCACACAATTATATAATTCAAATTTCTTTCATGGATTAGTAAGGGTTGATATTAGCCCCATCGAGAATATGTGGGCTAACATCGTGAACGTGTGGGAGCCAGGAATGGGAGTTCATGGCAATTACTGAACCATGCAATGAAAGAATGTGGGATCCTGAGGAGAAAACCACAATTGGTGTACAAAATCATATAGTTTCATTACCTGAAATGCCCATAAAAGTTGTAGCCAAGGAAGGTGGATGGACGAGGCACTATTTACAATGATTAAAACTTTTAATATTCAGTGAATTAAACATTCACGTATTATGAACTACGTTAATGCTCCTACAACAAAAAAATGTTGATTAATGGATTTTTCAGCATCACAGACTAAAAGAAATAAATGATAAATACGTTATATCCGAAATTATATGAAGTCATTGTTATAATCGACAACTAGATTATCTCCACCATTATATATTTTACATTAATATACTAATAATGGTTATTATCTTAACTACGAGGCGACAGCACAAATATTCTATGGACGGGACAGTTTGAAAGAGGTGGAAGAATATTTATAAAATATATCTAGAAAATGGTATTGTAAACTGTTTCCATACCGCAAAAATGTTAAATTTAAATTACCTGATGTATGAGGATAAATGAGTACTTTTAAAAATGTTATTCCAAATATAATGGTTCTCAGTACAAGAATGTTATTAACATGTATATAGCACAACCTGAGCAGTTACATAAGTCACGTGATGGACTGAACACATCGACTTAAGACTTAGGGACAGATAACCTCAAACTTCTCATCTTTCAAAGTTCTTATCTATGTTAGACTGAATAAGCTACTGACTGGCGAAACGTTTCCAGAATATAGATTTCCAAATGATGCACTAATGTCTGATTTATCAACGTATCGCTTTTCTAAACCATTTACAAATTAATACTACTACTACTACTACTACTACTACTACTACTACTACTACTACTACTACTACTAATACTAATAATAATAATAATAATAATAATAATAATAATCATTAGATAGAAGTAACAGCAATCCCAAGGGCAGCATAGAAAAAGGTTTCTCTATTCTTCCGTACAAACAGTCTCGTGGAGTGTAATTGTCTGTTCCCTGAGTGTATTTTCTCCTGTGCAAACAATTCTGCTGACATGCATATACAGCTTCTGCTTGAGTGTATATTTTTCCGACCAACACGTTAGCTGAGTTATTTTTCTCGTGCAAATACTGCTGATTATGTGTATATGGCTGCTCCTGGAGTGAATACCTTGCCCAACAAAAATCGTTCGTTATTTATATTTAGGCCAATATGATACATATGTGTTGCTATCGTAATACATACGATGCTTACATAGCGAGAACCCAACACAGTTGAGAATTAATAATTGTGTTAATCTGGAAGAAAGATTATTATGATGTTATATATAGCACAGTCACTGGGACTCACGAAATCGTAATGACATGATTGCAAACAAACCATACCACTGGTTGGTTTAGAACCAGTGATCAGAGAGCCACAAAACTCCAGCCCGACGCGTTAGCCACTGGATCTTATTGTAGCTAGCTGGTCCAGTGGCTAACGCGTCGGCCTGGAGTTTTGTGACTCTCTGATCACGCTTAAAGGAAATATATCTTCAAGACTAGAGTATGAGATGGAACTTAATAATCTGCGAATTAGTGTCTTTAATAATTAGCGGCAAACTAGTGCCATGTTTAAGATGAGGCAGATGACTCGTGTAATTCCTATTTTTAAATAAGGAAATAAGTACTTTTCAATAAGAAAAAAATAATTTGAATAAATGATAACCTATACGATATGAAGCCACATAGATGAGCAAAATTTAAATGAGTCTCAACATGAATTTACAATGGATAGTCATGACCACTATAACAAGGTCTTAGATGCACTAGACGGTAAACAAAATGCAGATGTAGTATACACAGACTTTGCAAAAGCCTTCGACAGTTTGACCATGGTGTAATAGCATACAAAATGCATGATAAAGGAATAACAGAAAAAGTTGGTAGATGGATCTATAACTTCCTAACAAATAGAGCACAAAGAGTAATAGTAAACAGAGTAAAGTTTGAGGCGGCTACAGTAAAAAGCTCTGTTCCACAAGGCACTCTACTTGCCCCCATCCTGTTCCTTTTCCTCATATCTGAGATAGAGATGTAAGCAACACCATCGTGTTTTCCTTTGCGTGTGACACCCGAATTTGCATGACGTGTCATTCATCGAAGACACTGCAAGACTCCAAGCGGACATAAGCCAAATCTATTTAAAGATTTGGCTGATGCCTGCTTGGAGCCACGGAAAACATGAAGTTCAATGAAGAGAAATTTCAGTTACTCCGACATGGAAAATTCGAGAAAATTAAAACCATATCGCAGTATAAAGCAAATTTTAACCACATAATAAAGCAAAAACTTATGTGAAAGACGTAGGAGTGAAAATGTCAGAGGATCTCACTTTCAAGATTCACAACAATGTTTCTCACATCTGCTAAGAAGATAATAGGATGGATAATAAGAACCTTCAAAACTAGGGAGGCCAAGCCCATGATGGGTCTCAAGATTGATGGACTGATTACATCGACTGAAGGCTGATGGACTGATTACCTCAGACTTCTTCTGTTATTCACTATTCTCCTTTGTATGGTCTGATGAAGCCACTGTGTGGCGAAACGTTTCCTCATTGAAGACATCCAATTGTTGTACATGTGTCTAATTTATCAAGTTGTCGGTTCTCTGAATCATTTATCTACACTGCTCGTTTCTGTTCCTCCACTATCCCTGTTACTGTCCTTATCACTTAGTTCCACTGGCTTTCCAATAATCACCAATAACTCTACCTAATACTGCCTATAACTTTTTTCCCTAAAACTTACGCTATCGCTACACTGAGAATTAATTTATTTCCCACAAAAACCCATACCACTAACTATTTATAGTTTAAAGCCATCTCCACTCCACTGCAGGCCGAGGTACTGATTACCTGAAATTCCTCCTCTGCTTACACCTTTCTTCTCTGTATTGGACTGATAAAGCCACTGTGTGGCGAAATGTTTCCTGAAGAAAGATTCCCATATGTTGCCTAAGTGTTTCATTCTTCAACTTGCGGTTTCTAAATCCATTTATCACATTATTGGTATAGCAGAGACACTGAGGAATGCTTTCTGAATGTCACATACAAGGCAATAAATTATTCAACACCAATAGCCAATAGAAAGGTTGGTGATGTGGCAACGTATGTCAGACATAATTTATTCTGTAGCATTAGAGAAAATGCAAAATTTGAAATGACGGACACTAAATCTGTTTGACTACAGTTTCTAAGGGTCGTGAAAAACTAAGCTTGGGAGTGATTTACAGCCCCCCAAACCTTGTTAGGGAATGTTTTAAACCTCTATGGAACGAAATTCATAAGGCATCTAGATACAAAAATATTGTGTTAATGGGAGATTTTTAACTTCAGACACATTGACTGGAGAAATATGACATGAAATATTGAGTCTAGCGACTTGCTTGATACCATCCAGAATTGTTTTCTATAACAATTTGTGACATAATCGACTATAGGTAATAACCTGCTTGACTTGGTTCTTGCCAGCAATTGCTCATTAATAATTTTGAGGTTAGTGAAGAGCTGTGAGAAAGCGAACAGAAATCACTGAGTTTCAATATACAATGGCGAATTGGAAGTAACTATAACCACGTCGATGTCCCTGAATCTGCTGGACTGATTTTATTGGAATGAGAAATTACCTGAGTGTTTTTAAGTGGTGTAATCTGATTGGTCATTATCCTGTGTGTCAGGCAGGTGGTGGTGGTTGTCAATATGACATTTTTCAGAGCATAGTGCATGGTGCCCAGACCAATAATTCACTGGACAGCAACCAAAATGCTTCCGAGACCTGAGTAGCAATTTCCAACTAATTTTAGGTCACTGATAATGAATATCTTGGTTAAAATTGTTTGTTAGCTCTACTTTTCAGTAAACACCTACGTGTTACAACAGATTCCAGCAGGCTTGCGGTAGTGTGTTTCTTACCACACTCACAGTCTCACTGACCTTTATTATTGTGAAGATTTCAAAATTTCGTGACCGTCAGCAGCAGTTCAACGATTTTTTTTTCATAATGGAAGGTGATTTAGTGGCTGTAACAATATTAATGGTCTGATGGAAGAACTTGGCATCGACTACGAACCCAGCCACTGGAGGCTGTTCATAGATTCATCAGAAACGAATCTGAAAGTTGCCTTGCTGTATAACGGCAATAGTAAACCTGTGGGCTATGTACCACATATGAATATAAAGCACATGTTGCAATATATGAAATATGATAAACAACAATGGCAGCTCTGTGGTGACTTAAAGGTTGTTGCTCTTGTGATGGGCTTGCAGGGCGGATACACCAAGTACTGTTGCTTTATATGTGAATGGGACAGCCTTGCAAGAGGTTCCCACTACATCAGGAGAGGTTGCCTACCTCGTCAATTTTGGATCCTGGGATGAAATATGTTCAACATCCTCCTGTCATTGAAGCAAATAAAATTTTGCTACCACTACACATAAAACTGGAACTCATGAAAAATTCGTAAAAGCTATGGACAAATCCGGTCAGGGATTCAAGTATTTAAACCATCAAAAATCCCCTCACTGAGCGATGCTAAGGGAGGGTCTTCAGTGGTCCTCAGATTCGAGAGCTTCTTAATAATAGTGACTATGAATCAGACCTTCATGGGGAGGAGAAAGCCGCCTGGGAAGCATTCAAGTTAGTGGCGAAGGGATTTCTGGGAAACAGAGGAGAAGGGAACTATGAAGAATTGGTGGAAAACCTCACCAAGGCAACATGGGATGTGACATGTCATGGGATGTGAACATGGGATGTGACATGTCACTTAAAATCCACTTTTTGGACTCACATTTAAACATTTTTCCAGCGAACTGTGGGGCAGTTAGTGACGAACATAGTGAAAGGCTTCACCAAGATATTTCAGCCATGGAAAAATGGTACCAGGACATATGGGGCACAAGAATGGTTGCAGACTGTTGCTGGACATTGGCAAGAGAGGATTCTTCAGCCCACTATAAGCGTCAAGCAAAAAGGCAGAAAGTAGGTACGGATTAGAGTTTAAAACATACTTACACATTGTACGTGATAATAAAATCAAATATTACATGTCTCTTATCTTTAAACCTATAGCCAATAATCAATTTTCAAGGTAATATTTGGATTCAGGACAAGAAAATACGTAAGAATTAACTAATCTAATTTAGAAACATAAAAATTTTCCTATTTGGAAAGTAGGAAAATTAGATAAGGAAATGACCCTAACTGAATAAACAAGAGATTAAAACACTTCTTAGAGATGGCATCTACAGGCAAATTAAAAAGGAAGAAGGGTAGCTATAAAATCAATATATTTAATTCAAAAGATTAATTAAAAATGTGTAAGAAACGTCAAAAGAGATTATGATGATAAAGTTGCAGGGGATTCGAGGATTGACCCAAAAGTTTTTTTTATAAGTATACAATTTTATGATTAGGTGCAAGACAGGTCCAGTTAAAATATGTTCAGGTCAGCTCACTGACAGTGACAAAGAAATGTGTACAATCCTCGACATTTATTACCTCTCAGTTTTTATGAAGGAAGATACTAGAGAAATCCCAGAAATAAAAAATGGTGTAAATCAGGGCACAAATAAGTTTTGCATGATGAAAGTCATTAGAGACCTGGTTCTCAGACACATCTGTTAAAACCTTACAAAATTCTTGGGCCCTGATGAACTGTTCTCAAGTGTTATAGAGGAATAAAGCCTAGCCAGTAGTTTAGTAAACTACTGGCTTAGTGCTAAGTAAATGGTAAATGTCAAATGTAAAACCTATCTTCAAAGCAGGAGAAAGATCCTTGACTTCGAAACATAGAGCAATTAACCTAGCCTCTATTGTGGAAAAATGTATGGAATCAATATTTGGAGAGGTTATTCGAAGCCACATTGAAGGACATAAATTGATGAATGTCTGCATGGTTTTACAAAGGGGTATTCCTGTCTAATAAATTTACTATCTTTTTTGAATACGATATTGTGTATTTGGACTTCAGTAAGACTTTTGATAGAGTTTCACATAGGAAATTGTTGAAGAAAGCAGAGGCGTGCGGAATGGGAGAAATTTTTTCATGAATATAGACATGGATGACATTCATATTTTCAGACTGTCGTTCTTTGGATACAACTTTGGTTGCAATGCATTTCTAGAAAAAAGAAAGACATCGTTTTCTGTTGGGTCCTTGTTCATGTTGATTTTCGGGATAACGAGCAGGCAGATACTACTGCACGGTCCGCTGTTCATGACCCCTTCATTTCATATAGGGTTATTCCACTCTCAGAATATTTTGCAGTAATTTTTAGACAACCTCGCTGCCATTGGCAACTACGATGGTCTGAGCTGATCCATAACAAATTGTATTCTGTCACACCTTGTTTGAGTTTCTAGCCTTATTTTCACTGTCATGTCTGGGAGACTACGTTCTACTGCTTTCGTATCGGATACACACACACGTCTCACTCATTGGTATTTCATGTAGAAACGACCTGCGCAACTCTGTGAGAATTTTCAAGTTCTGTTGTTATTTCACCATCTACTAATACACTGTCCTAATAATGGACACACAAAATTTACAACCGGCGTCATTACTGCTGTGACACACTTCATGTGGCCGCCTTGCTGACAGCCCCACCTTTGACAACTTCTTTGACTTTTTGTCAACAACTTCTTTGTTACGCTCCTCACTACCCTTACTGACTCATATGAGTAATGTGTATGGGGTCTATGAATTGTGTTTATTATGGTAGTAAAGTGTTTCTCTGGAGAGTCGAGCAATTGGTAAAAGGCCTTCCGCTCATTTCCAGGCGATGCTACCATGAAGACCAACATTTCCGCAGACTATTATATATGTATATCACATCCTTGATATATCTCAGGAATCTATTGTGCTTTGCTGCTCTTGTCCATTTCTTCGTTCTGCTACAACTATATTGCCTTTTGTGTCCTTGTCGCTATAAACCATACCCCCGGCCGGGATTGAACCCGCGGTCATAGAGTCTCAAAACTCCAGCCCGTCGCGTTAGCCACGGGCTGGAGTTTTGAGACTCTATGACCGCGGGTTCAATCCCGGCCGGGGGTATGGTTTATTTGCAATCGTGTCATTACGATTTCTTGAGTCTTGTCGCTATAGTTTATTACCTTTTCTCTATAACGTAAAGCTTTTTTTTTCCAATGGAACTGAGGTACCTACTACCTTTCACCCATCCAATTTGGTTTATTGTATGATAAAAGGATTCAATCAACTCTGTGCCAGTGTTCAGTTGCATTACACAGAGTTGCCTGAGACTTTCAATAGAATGAGGCCTGTTTGACCACGGGTGTCTGCTTTCATATAGTTATGATGGATTCTTCTTCTTCTAATATCCAGTGCTCTTTTATTACTGTCTCACTGGATCACAGTGTATTAGAGTCAAACAACACTGTTATGGGCTGCTTCTTAACTCGTCCTGAAGAAACCCATTCATTACGTTATATATTAGTTTGGGCTTTCCCACAGCCAAGATGATGGTAGACAAGGCTGAGGAGGAGATGTGCCAGTACTGCCAGCACGTTGTCCAGCGCCCCCTAACACACTATCTTCCTGAGTGCGAAGTTACTGAGATACTCCATAGGCAACTAGGACTGATATCCCCTCCCGAAGAGGACCCAGATATGACTGCGGCCACACTAGTGTACCATGGAGTCAACGAACCAGACAAGTTGTTGCCCGTGATAACGACATATTCTATTCCTCGCTAGTGTCCAGTTAGGAGTACATATGGTGCTGTCGCTTATGAGATGCACCAGAAGAGTGTTTGAGCAGCATACGTCGAATCATTGTAGAAACCTTTCTCCCTCGGGAGCCAGAGACGGGTCATCGCAAGATTGAGACCCGTGACAGGACTACGGTCTTGGCGAACATTATACATACATACATTATACATACATACAAAGCTCCTGCAGAGCGAAAAGTTGCCTCAATAAAATGTTCCATTAGTTGCGCTTGTGTCCTTTTATCTAACAAAATAATAACTGACGGCTCTCTGTTATGCTTGAGATCCCCCCCCCCAGAGTGGGACACTAGGATAAAATTTCCATAGAGAGGGTGTCGCCCTGTTGACATAAAACAAGTGATAGTTACACAAGCAAACAAAAAATAACTTCTCATTCAGATCAGATACAAAATTGGTTATTTTAGACTAACTTGGATTCGGTAATCACAAATCTGAGTTCCTTTAGTGTAACACATAAATAGTCTGGTTATTTAAGGTTGAAGATTCACTTGATTCATCTTACCTAACAATCATGGGTTATATATTATGAATACATATGAATGTTAGTGCTGTACCGCAATGACAAAAAAGACTAATTCTGAATGTTAACTCATTATATATAGATACATAAAAATAGCAGGATTCCCCATACAGTTATACAAACACATTTACATTACTGTTTCCGCGTTGTTTTCATTATATCATTCTCGCAAATGTCGGCCATCAAACTGATCACTTGGTTACCTTTGATATCTCTTCGTTGATATCTCTTCTTTGTTATCTCTTCTTTGTTATCTCTTCTTTGTTATCTCTTCGTTGGGGTCTGTCTCACAGAAATAGTATGTGTTGAAGCAAACGTAAGTTCAGACTCAAATTCGCCTTCCCAAAATTTGTCAGAAACTCATGCTTTTAAATACGAACTGAAAGTAATATTTGCCAGTGTTATTGGAGAAAAAGGTTCCATGGCGATGATTTTAAGTATCCTCGGGGAAATGTTGGCCTCCTAGATAAGGAAGTTCTTAACGGTAGAGTACATAAGGAATTTTCAGTATATCACTTTAACATACACAAATAACCGGCATATAGAAGAGAGGAGCTTACGACGACGTTTCGGTCCGACTTGGACCGAAACTTCAGAACACCCGTGACTTAACCTAATTCCTCCTTTATCTTCTTCTCCCTCTTTCCCTTTCCTCTTTCCTTTTTCTCCTTTGGGTTGTCTTTCTTCTGACCTGTGCATCTGTTCCTTCGTTATTTATTTTTTATTTATTTAATTATTTTCCCTCCTCTATGTTCTTGCTCTTACCCTTTATGGGCAGCTAGCTCCCTTGTAGTGCTCCTCTATCTTAGTTTTTGACTGGCTCCTCCTTCTTACTACCTCCCCACTACTACTACGACCTTCTACCTCCACTACTACTACGACCTTCTACCTCCACTACTACTACGACCTTCTACCTCCACTACTACTACTACTATCACCTCCCGGCTATATATACCTCTCCCTCTCTTCTTTTCGTTAGTGTGATTTTGTAAATGGTCCAAGTCGGACCGAAACGTCGTCTTACGACGACGTTTTGCTCCTCTCTTCTATGTGCGGATTATTTGTATATCGTTCCAGTCATGGTACTGTGCCTTTTTTGTTATTTAAAATTTTAATCCTGCAAAGTGGTGCATCCATATCAATGCAGGATATTGTAAGAAGCAGATCACCATTTGCTTTTCCCAAAGTGGTTATGTATAGATACAACACAGACCTATCATGGGGGATAATCCATCACCTTCAGTGTCTACCTCAGTAGGTACATTCGTGCCTCCTACAGTGCCTACTTTCAAGTCTTTTTCGGTGTTTATTTCTCGGTGTCCTTCAGTTCGGACATACATGCATTCTTCAGAATCTGCGTCAGTGATTTTTTTCCAGCAGCAAATGATAGTTTTCTGTTAGTACATCAGTACAGATAGTGTGATTAGTTACTAACTCAACAAAAAGTGACGTCAACGTAATGTGATGATGTAATAAAGTTGGTAGAATTACCGACAATATGTAAAGTAAAAGGACACAAGTGCAACTAATGTGACATTTCATTGTGGCAATGAAATGTCACATTAGTTAAGATAAGATAAGATAAGATTTCGTTCGGATTTTTTAACCCCGGAGGGTTAGCCACCCAGGATAACCCAAGAAAGTCAGTGCGTCATCGAGGACTGTCTAACTTATTTCCATTGGGGTCCTTAATCTTGTCCCCCAGGATGCGACCCACACCAGTCGACTAACACCCAGGTACCTATTTGCTGCTAGGTGAACAGGACAACAGGTGTAAGGAAACGTGTCGAAATGTTTCCACCCGCCGGGAATCGAACCCGGGCCCTCCGTGTGTGAAGCGGGAGCTTTAGCCACCAGGCCACCGGGCCACCTGCACTTGTGTCCTTTTACTTTTCATAATGTGATGATAGTACCGTATAATAACTTTTTGTATCTCTGGTGTTATACATGTGTTAGTTAAAATATAGTAACAATTTGGTATATTATTTGCAATAACGTCAACAATTTTGAGGATGGTGTAAACATATTTTTTTTCACAAAAGCGTCATTTAAAAAATATAGAGCAGTTTATAGACTTTTTTGCATAAAATAATTTAAACAAGTTGATCTTGTTTCAAAACTGTTGATTTTTAAACCAATAGCTAAAACAGATATACAGTTTTGTAGATGAATGGTTCACAGAACCGACATGTTAATAAATTAGACACATGTGCAACTCTTGGGTATCTTTATTAAGGAAACGTTTCGCCACGCAGTGGCTTCATCAGTCCATACACAGGAGACTGATTACCTCATTCTCCTCCTATTCTCCTATTCTTCTAGCTTCTCCTGTGTATGGATTGATGAAGCCACTGCGTAGCGAAACGTTTCCTTAATAAAGATACCCAAGAGTTGCACATGTGTCTAATTTATCAGATATACAGTTGCATATTGTATTAATGTACGGTTCTAATACAGTAACAAGGCGACTTATATGAAACTTCTATTGTTACTGTTTTAATGTAATTTTAAGGTGTCAGTCAAAGATAACAGTAACATGACTTAGGTAATCACTACATTTAAAACTGTTATTAACAACTTTTTTGACAAATTAAGATACATGAGGAACACTTGGGTATCTTTATTGAGGAAACATTTCGCCACACAGTGGTTTCATCAGTCCTGAGGAGTTTGAGGTAATCAGTCCCTCAGCCTTGAGTCGATGTAATCAGTCCATCAATCTTCAAAAGAATGCCGCGATGAAGTGACTTATATACTGTAGACAGGTGAGTTGCAGCAGTCGTAGGTGGTATCATATTTGACAAATCCTTTAAGCATGGCCTAACCTTCAGGCATGACCTACTTCCGCATTTGGATTTGTCAAGTGTGATACCACCTACGACTGCTTCACCTCACCTGTCTACAGTATATAAGCCACGTCGTCGCACATATGCTGTATACTTTTCAAGATTGATGGACTGATTACATCGACTCAAGGCTGAGGGACTGATTACCTTAAACTCCTTCTGTTCTTCACCATTCTCCTTTGTACGGACTGATGAAACGACTTACAGTGCAGTGCAGTGCAGTAGGCTGTGTTTAATATCATATTTGACTGGGTGGTTTGTGTGGGATTTACCCATGGCTGCCTGAAAAGCAACGTTTTAGGATTTCATCGCTGTTCTTCCCGATAGAACAGTCCCTCGGGCATGGAAACAGAGATATCCGGCAATCCTGCAACCCTGGAGTAAGAAGTCTTGGTCTGGGACTTATCACTAAATTTACGAGGCTCTCGCCAGTTTTCCTCGCAAAACAAATTGTTTAGCCCCTAGATCTGAGTCGCCCAAAGATGGGTCAGCATTCTCGACAGATATCCCTTGGGATTTTGCCCGAGTTAGGGCCAACATCGGAGAAGAATTAGTTAGGTTAGGTTAGATAAGGTTCGTCAGGAAACAGGAGAAATGTTTCCTGATGCAGGTCTTAGTCAGATGATGACCCGCCTTTGGAGCTTTGGTCATTATAGGTTCTGGACATTTTGTCGAATTAACATGGCATCTTTCATAGAGAATCCCTCAGAAACGCCTACAGTCAAATATCCTGTATAATATTTGCTCTGCACATGTATCTTATGTAAAGAGACAGAAAATACAGTTCTTCCAAATGCTTCTAAGAGAACAGAGGAATGCAATTACGATTTTTCCTTGGGTTAGGGCTTAAATGGGCAGTTGGACTTGCCGTGGCCTGGTTTATGACAACTGTAACAGGTAACCTCATACTTTAATTTGGCTCCCTGTTGATATTGTGGCTGGTGCCTCTCGAGGTACTGATGTCATTGTTCACCAGGTTGGCAGCAAGTTTGATGTCGTTGCTCACTAGACGACTTAGTTGGTAGGCGTCGTTGTTCACTTTCAGCCAGCCACTTCGTCCTCCATTCAGAGACTCGTCTATGACGATTTCTGTTCATGCCAGGCTGTTGGTAAGAAAGGAGCGCTTAACCTCAAATGTGTCAGCCAGCTTGCCTGATAATATATATACATGTGTGTGTGTGTGTGTGTGTGTGTGTGTGTGTGTGTGTGTGTGTGTGTGTGTGTGTGTGTGTGTGTGTGTGTGTGTGCGTGTGTGTGTGTATGTGTACTCACCTAATTGTACTCACCTAATTGTGGTTGCAGGGGTCGAGACTCAGCTCCTGGCCCTGCCTCTTTACTGGTCGCTACTGGATCCTCTGTGTGTGTGTACTCACCTAGTTGTACTCACCTAGTTGAGGTTGCGGGGGTCGAGTCCGAGCTCCTGGCCCCGCCTCTTCACTGATCGCTACTAGGTCACTCTCCCTGAGCCGTGAGCTTTATCGTACCTCTGCTTAAAGCTATGTATGGATCCTGCCTCCACTACATCGCTTCCCAAACTATTCCACTTACTGACTACTCTGTGGCTGAAGAAATACTTCCTAACATCCCTGTGATTCATCTGTGTCTTTAGCTTCCAACTGTGTCCCCTTGTTACTGTGTCCAATCTCTGGAACATCCTGTTTTTGTCCACCTTGTCAATTCCTCTCAGTATTTTGTATGTCGTTATCATGTCCCCCCTATCTCTCCTGTCCTCCAGTGTCGTCAGGTTGATTTCCCTTAACCTCTCCTCGTAGGACATACCTCTTAGCTCTGGGACTAGTCTTGTTGCAAACCTTTGCACTTTCTCTAGTTTCTTTACGTGCTTGGCTAGGTGTGGGTTCCAAACTGGTGCCGCATACTCCAATATGGGCCTAACGTATACGGTGTACAGGGTCCTGAACGATTCCTTATTAAGATGTCGGAATGCTGTTCTGAGGTTTGCTAGGCGCCCATATGCTGCAGCAGTTATTTGGTTGATGTGCGCTTCAGGAGATGTGCCTGGTGTTATACTCACCCCAAGATCTTTTTCCTTGAGTGAGGTTTGTAGTCTCTGACCCCCTAGACTGTTCTCCGTCTGCGGCCTTCTTTGCCCTTCCCCAATCTTCATGACTTTGCACTTGGTGGGATTGAACTCCAGGAGCCAATTGCTGGACCAGTTCTGCAGCCTGTCCAGATCCCTTTGTAGTTCTGCCTGGTCTTCGATCGAGTGTATTCTTCTCATCAACTTCACGTCATCTGCAAACAGGGACACCTCAGAGTCTATTCCTTCCGTCATGTCGTTCACAAATACCAGAAACAGCACTGGTCCTAGGACTGACCCCTGCGGGACCCCGCTGGTCACAGGTGCCCACTCTGACACCTCGCCACGTACCATGACTCGCTGCTGTCTTCCTGACAAGTATTCCCTGATCCATTGTAGTGCCTTCCCTGTTATCCCTGCTTGGTCCTCCAGTTTTTGCACCAATCTCTTGTGTGGAACTGTGTCAAACGCCTTCTTGCAGTCCAAGAAAATGCAATCCACCCACCCCTCTCTCTCTTGTCTTACTGCTGTCACCATGTCATAGAACTCCAGTAGGTTTGTGACACAGGATTTCCCGTCCCTGAAACCATGCTGGCTGCTGTTGATGAGATCATTCCTTTCTAGGTGTTCCACCACTCTTCTCCTGATAATCTTCTCCATGATTTTGCATACTATACATGTCAGTGACACTGGTCTGTAGTTTAATGCTTCATGTCTGTCTCCTTTTTTAAAGATTGGGACTACATTTGCTGTCTTCCATGCCTCAGGCAATCTCCCTGTTTCGATAGATGTATTGAATATTGTTGTTAGGGGTACACATAGCGCCTCTGCTCCCTCTCTCAATACCCATGGGGAGATGTTATCTGGCCCCATTGCCTTTGAGGTATCTAGCTCACTCAGAAGCCTCTTCACTTCTTCCTCGGTTGTGTGCACTGTGTCCAGCACTTGGTGGTGTGCCCCACCTCTCCGTCTTTCTGGAGTCCCTTCTGTCTCCTCTGTGAACACTTCTTTGAATCTCTTGTTGAGTTCTTCACATACTTCCCGGTCATTTCCTGTTGTCTCTCCTCCTTCCTTCCTTAGCCTGATTACCTGGTCCTTGACTGTTGTTTTCCTCCTGATGTGGCTGTACAACAGTTTCGGGTCAGATTTGGCTTTCGCTGCTATGTCATTTTCATATTGTCTTTGGGCCTCCCTTCTTATCTGTGCATATTCATTTCTGGCTCTACGACTGTTCTCCTTATTCTCCTGGGTCCTTTGCCTTCTATATTTCTTCCATTCCCTAGCACACTTGGTTTTTGCCTCCCTGCACCTTTGGGTAAACCATGGGCTCATCCTGGCTTTTTCATTACTCCTGTTACCCTTGGGTACAAACCTCTCCTCAGCCTCCTTGCATTTTATTGCTACATATTCCATCATCTCATTAACTGGTTTCCCTGCCAGTTCTCTGTCCCACTGAACCCCGTTCAGGTAGTTCCTCATTCCTGTGTAGTCCCCTTTCTTGTAGTTTGGCTTCATTCGTCCTGGCCTTCCTGCTTCTCCCTCCACTTGTAGCTCTACTGTGTATTCGAAGCTTACAACCACATGGTCACTGGCCCCAAGGGGTCTTTCATATGTGATGTCCTCGATATCTGCACTACTGAAGGTGAATACTAAGTCCAGCCTTGCTGGTTCATCCTCTCCTCTCTCTCTTGTAGTGTCCCTTACGTGTTGGTACATGAAGTTCTCCAGTACCACCTCCATCATCTTAGCCCTCCAAGTATCTTGGCCCCCATGTGGGTCCAAGTTCTCCCAATCTATCTCCTTGTGGTTAAAGTCACCCATGATCAGGAGCTTTGCCCTGCATGCATGAGCTCTTCTGGCCACTCTAGCCAGTGTGTCAACCATCGCTCTATTGCTCTCGTCGTACTCTTGCCTTGGCCTCCTGCTGTTCTGTGGTGGGTTATACATCACTGCTATTACCACCTTGGGACCTCCAGAGTGAAGTGTTCCCACTATGTAATCACTTTCTTCTCCGCTATCTTCTCTCTCCAGCTCATCAAAATTCCAGCGATTTTTGATCAGCAACGCCACTCCTCCACCCCCCCTGTTCCCTCTGTCTTTCCTCAGGATTTGGTATCCCGTTGGAAAGATGGCATCTGTTATCATACCTGTAAGCTTGGTTTCTGTGAGAGCTATGATGTCCGGTGATGCTTCTTTGACTCTTTCTTGCCACTCCTCCCACTTATTTGTTATTCCATCAGCGTTTGTGTACCATACCTTCAGTTTCCTTTCCAACACTGTGGTTTGGGGGGCCTGTGAGGGTGGGAGACCTGGTGGCATACTGTGGGGTTCTATAGCTTGGTGTTGGGTGGAGGCTGTGGGTATGGATTGTAGGGTGTGTTGGGATGGTGTGATAGGTTGTGTGGTTCTGAGAGTAGTTGTGTGTGTGCTTGCCCTTGCTGTTCTGTCCTGCTCTGACTGACCTCTGCTGGTTCCCTCCTTGTCTCTTTTCCTAGCTCCTTTCGCTTTTTTGTCCTCTCCCTCAGCTGCTGTCGTTCTGATTTTGTTCTGTCTCTGTCTAGGAACACCCTCTTGTACTCTTCCGAGTATTTCAATCGTGGTTTCTCTTGGAGGATCCTGTTCCGCACTGTTTCCGTCCTGAGAATCAGCTTGATTGGTCGGTTTCTCACCTTCGAGTACCCCCCTATTCTCTGAAAATTTACAATCTCGTCCCTCTCTTCACCTATTTCTGTTATGATTTTCTCAATCTCCTTCCTTTCTTCCTGCTTCCTTTCAGTGTGTGTCCTTTCCTCTCTCTCCTGAAGCCCATGGATAAACACTGATTTTGCCCTTTCTTCCTCGCATTGCCTCACCCTCTGTGGCTCTGGATCCTGCCTGTGTGTGGTCAGTTTCTCTCTGTGTGTGTGTGTGTGTGTGTGTGTGTGTGTGTCGTGCCGAATAGGCAGAACTTGCGATCTTGGCTTAAATAGCAACGCTCATCTTGCCATATAGGACAAGTGAAAATTTGTGTATGCAATAATTTCGCAAAAGTCATTCTGAACCTAACGAAAAAAATATATTTCACTGTGTTTGTTTAGTATTAAATCTAAAATATATTTAGTTGGGTTATTCTAAAATAAATTGCGCTTGTTATAATAAGGTTAGGTAAGTTTTCTAAGATTCTTTTGGTGCAAAAATAAAAAAAAATTACATTAACATTAACGGAAAAAATATATCTTTAAACGTATAAAAGAAAATTTTAGAAAGGACTTAATTTTAAATGAATTCTAGCTAATTGACCAGTTTTACGTATTCGGCACGACATATATACATGTATATATATATATATATATATATATATATATATATATATATATATATATATATATATATATATATGTATATATATATATATATATATATATATATATATATATATATATATATATATATATATATATATATATATATATATATATATATATATATATATGCAAAACAACCACTCTGAAAGAATAGAGAAATTCCAAGCGCTTTCGTGACTACTCACATTATCAAGGAACTATGAAAGTGAAGCATCCAAGGAAGCTATATAAGGGGTCCGGCCAGCACCTCACTATCAGATCCCACAACGGTTAAACACGTGACGCGCGGCGAGCCAACTTGAATAGGTCCTTTGCACAACTCACCCCCAAGCTATTCTACCCAAGAAAATTTAAAAATTATTTGTCCAGTGTATTATTAAATTCTTCCCAAATTCTATTAATTATAAATGGATCTAATTTATATAAACCAAAGGAAATATTCATATTATTGTCAAAACTGCTTTTTATGAAACAAGATTCAATTATATTCCTGTCGACCATGGACTTGCTAGGTACTACTTTCTCAACTTTTTGAAAATCAATAGGATGGTTAAAATCTCTTACATGAATAAATAGAGCATTGGAATCTTGTCCAGTTCTAATGCTATATTTATGTTGTTTTAATCTTAGTTCGAGATTTTTACCAGTTTGACCGTAATAAACTTTATCGCAAATTTTACAAGGAATCTTATAGACACATCCATCAGCATTTTGGGGGGAATTCTTTATCAAAAGTTTTTTTACTGCATCAAGATTTTTGAATACAACTTTAATATTAAAAGTCTTAAGAAGAGAAGGCATATCAACCAAGTTTTCATGGTAAGGGAGAACCAACATATTTTTAGTTGAATAAGGCTGGTTGCCCCTTTTTGGATTATAAAAAGTGTTTCTAGCAACTTTAAAAGATTTATCAATTACATTTCTTGGGTATTTTAAATCATTACCTATTTCATAAATTTTGGATATTTCCTCATCTATGAACTCAGGACTACAAATTCGTAAAGCTCTCAAAAACATTGATGAGAAAACAGACAGTTTGACTCTATCTTGATGCGAGGAATAATAGTGGACATAGGAACAGTTATTTGTAGGTTTTCTGTAAATTTTAAATTTGAATTCATTATTACCCTTAATAATTAAAACATCTAGAAAAGGCAATGAGTTATTTTCTTCAAACTCAACAGTAAAGTTTATAGAATGGGCTAAGCTATTTAATTTTCCAAGAAAATGGTGTATATCTACATTTTTGGGCATAAGACACAAAATATCATCAACATATCTGAACCATTTAGCTCTATTAGGGAGGATTGTGTTAAGCAACCTTGTTTCAAAAAATTCCATGTATAGGTTACTAAGAACAGGTGAAAGAGGATTTCCCATTGCCATACCAAACTTCTGAGTGTAAAACTTATCATTAAATACAAATTTTGCATCAACAATGCAAAGTTTAATAAGTTTAATGATAGTAGGAACTGGCAATGGTAATTCATAGTTAACGAGTTCTTCAGATAAGAAACTTAATAAATCATCAACAGGAACTTTCGTAAACAAGGAAGTAACATCAAAACTAACCATGTTAAAATCATTTAAGTCAGTCAAGGAGCTTAATTTATCAACCAAGTCTATGTTGTTTTTAACATTAAAGTTAGAAATTTTGCCAACAATAGGGCTCAAAATATCAACAAGCCATTTGGATAATTTATATGAAACTGACCCTATGGAGCTAATAATTGGTCTGACTGGATTCCCTGGTTTGTGTGTTTTTATTAGTCCATACATGTAAGGTAAAGATCGATTAGTGGAAGTAAATTGTTTGACTAATTCATCTTTGCCTTTCAGTAGAAGTTTTATTGTTTTATTGAAATTGCTGTTAACGGTTTCTAGGGGATTTTTCCTAAGTTTAGAATAGGTTTCAGTATCATCTAAGAGATTATTCATTTTTTCTTGGTGATCATTTTCTTTCATAATTACTATTGCATTTATTTTGTCTGCTTTTATTGATAGTGAGGTGCTGGCCGGACCCCTTATATAGCTTCCTTGGATGCTTCACTTTCATAGTTCCTTGATAATGTGAGTAGTCACGAAAGCGCTTGGAATTTCTCTATTCTTTCAGAGTGGTTGTTTTGCATATTTTGAAATCACCTGTTTACTGTGATCTTATTGCATTAATGGATACCACACGACTCTTCAGAATGTTCTCGATAAGCTTTCCTAATGATATATCTTTTGTTTCACAGTTTTCTTCTGCACTGATCAAGTCCCACAAGTTAAAAATTCGACTAAATTTTTTAAAAAATTGTTTAAATGAACAAGTTCTGCCCAAGTCTCTTTTACCCAATAGACTCCTTGACATGGGAGATCGTCCTTTTGATGATTTTATGAGAATTATTCTTCAGAAACATATTGAAATAACTAAAATACAGGAGAAGGAAGCATTCAAAATATTGAGAAACAAAAAATACTCTTTTAATCAGGCCATTCCATCAGAATGGAAACACAGTATATTGGATCATTGCTATAATAAACTCAGAAGAATTTGTAATGAACTCAAGAGCAGAAAACCTACAAATAACTGTTCCTATGTCCACTATTATTCCTCGCATCAAGATAGAGTCAAACTGTCTGTTTTCTCATCAATGTTTTTGATAGCTTTACGAATTTGTAGTCCTGAGTTCATAGATGAGGAAATATCCAAAATTTATGAAATAGGTAATGATTTAAAATACCCAAGAAATGTAATTGATAAATCTTTTAAAGTTGCTAGAAACACTTTTTATAATCCAAAAAGGGGCAACCAGCCTTATTCAACTAAAAATATGTTGGTTCTCCCTTACCATGAAAACTTGGTTGATATGCCTTCTCTTCTTAAGACTTTTAATATTAAAATTGTATTAAAAAATCTTGATACAGTAAAAAAAACTTTTGATAAAGAATTCCCCCCAAAATGCTGATGGATGTGTCTATAAGATTCCTTGTAAAATTTGCGATAAAGTTTATTACGGTCAAACTGGTAAAAATCTCGAACTAAGATTAAAACAACATAAATATAGCATTAGAACTGGACAAGATTCCAATGCTCTATTTATCCATGTAAGAGATTTTAACCATCCTATTGATTTTCAAAAAGTTGAGAAAGTAGTATCTAGCAAGTCCATGGTCTACAGGAATATAATTGAATCTTCTTTCATAAAAAGCAGTTTTGACAATAATATGAATATTTAATTTGGTTTATATAAATTAGATCCATTTATAATTAATAGATTTTGGGAAGATTTTAATAATACACTGGACAAATAATTTTTAAATTTTCTTGGGTAGAATAGCTTGGGGGTGAGTTGTGCAAAGGACCTATTCAAGTTGGCTCGCCGCGCGTCACGTGTTTAACCGTTGTGGGATCTGATAGTGAGGTGCTGGCCGACCCCTTATATAGCTTCCTTGGATTCTTCACTTTCATAGTTCCTTGATAATGTGAGTAGTTCTCAGTAGTAGTAACCAGTTACCAGTAACCAGTTACCAGTAACCTGTCCGTTGACTCAAGGACCAACCGTCTTGAGTCACGGTCTGTGCTGAGCTGACACTATTTCAAAAGACCCACTACGGGGTACTGGCCAGCCGGCTAGTCAGTTTTACGAGTGTAACCAAGGAGATAGGTAACGGCTGCGGGCTCCCTCCACATAACAGCAATTATAAGTAATAACAGCCTACGTGAGTATTTCTACCCTAATCCACGTATCGAACTCCCACATGATAAATGGTGTACAGCGGTGTGGAGCGTGGATTTACGTTTTTAAGGGTAATTCAAGGCGTTAGAAGACTGTTGTGAGTAGCCGGCAGGGTCAAAGGTGAATCTCCAGCCAGCCAACCTCCCCTCACACCCTCCAGCCAGCCGCTTATACCCTCACAACTTCATCCTGCAAGCCTGTTGCAGCCGTTTCAAGCTTCCTGGCTTAGTTCGTGTGCTAATTGCTTCAATCTCCGAGGGGTTGACCCGGATTTTGCAATTAAGCCAGTCAGTAAGCCAGACTGTGGAAGTGAACGCCAGTCAGCCTATCATCCAGCCTGTCTCCTGTCATCCAACTGCTCCTCCGTGCTTTGTGCATCGTTACACGTCTTCCAGTCAGCCATTCTCGTGGGGTAAGCCAGTCAGCCAACCCAGCTTCTAACCCAGCTGCGAGAGAGAAGTAAGCCACACAGTAAGAAGTAAGCCAAGTTCCTCTGAGGTATTGTTTATATCGCTTTGTGCTCCCTGTTGGATGCTAAGAGTGGTTTTCACCATTCCTGTGGCATAGAGTGGGTTAAGCCACCTTCGTGGGTAGAGAGTGGAGTCCGCGCCAGTGAGCGCCAGCAGAGTCACACCCACCACCCCCCCTCTACTCACACCACCCCACCACCACCATTCTCTCCCACCACCACCATTCTCTCCACCACCACCAGCCATCCACCCATCTACCTGTGGTTGTTTGTACCCTTGTACCGGGTCCTAGTACTGTTTTGGCTCACATAATTGGTCAAGAGATTGTAGCTGGTGCCAACGATAAAGCCAGTTATGTGAGTTCGCCTAGAACGCACATTTCTTCACGACAACAGTGTGATTGGAGGAGGAAACACCACCCGCCCGCTCATCACCAGTAATCACCCGTCTACTACTCCCGACTCCAGTGATAATTTTCTTGAGATATTTTTCTTGCATTTAAAGACATTTGCGTGTGTGAGACATTTATAGTAAATTGTTTGTGTACTCTAAACCTTGTGTTTTCAGTGTAAACGCCGTATTTTCTTTGACTCAGTATTTTTAGAATATTTTTCAGTGTTTTCACTTATCTTATATTATTTTATTCTGTGTTTTTTCTTTATGCTACTCGTCTGTAGTAAGTATTATTGTGTAGTGTACCAGTCAGTCACCCTGTGTGAAGGGATTCGTTTTTTTTTATTGTATTCTTTCAGTATACTAAATTATCCATTTATTTCTATGTGTGTCTTTTTTTTCGTATGCCAACAGTGTCTCATTCCTCTAATTTTTTCGCAGCCTGTGTACCATTATTTTTGCCAGCAAATTTTTGTCGTATCAGTCACAGCAAGATTTTGTTGTATCAGTCACAGCAGGAATTTGTTGTAAGAATAAACTAATACTGTTGTGTGCTCCGTCACTGTAAGTGTTACATTACCTGTTTTGTTCCTGTGTTTTATTTTTTTCATATTTTTATATTCTTGAACAAATTCACTCTTGATGTAATTTCAATTACTTTTAACGTAAAGTGTTTTCTTACTCTGTTTGAGTAAATTGTTTTGTCTAATTTACAATTAAGAGTTAAAGTGTTCAATTAGTTTATTTTTTTTTCTTCATAATTTTAATTCATTATTTTACCTGAGTTTTCCCAGTGACACTTTATTACTGCAGTGATTGTTTCTACACCTTATTTTGTTGCACTTGTTCTGAAGTGAATTATTTTGTTGAACTGTTCTGCAGTGAATTATTTTCTTTTACTGCTATTTTTATGATTTATATTTTAATTTTGTCTATGCATTCTTAGAAAATATTTAAAATTTCCCAGTTAACAATTTAATAATTTTATTTTACACTTTCACATTGATTTAAAATTCTAATTAATTAATTTCTTTATTAGCAAGAGTAAAGACAGCTCATTTTGCATTTAATTCAGTCTCCAGTAATATTTTTACTTGTATATTTCAATGTAAATTTTTTTTTCTTGGTCAATAGTCCTTTAAATTGAGTTTTCCTTCCTCTTGCAGTGTATCTTAGACATTAATTTTTTATTATTTTTGCAAAATTAGTTGTATATCTTTTCATTTCAATTCTAGAATTTTATATCATTTTATTGTTCATTATTTTTGCCTTATTTTTTTCTCGTGTTACTTTGCCATTATGTCTCACATACCGTCAAGTGATACTTTAGTGAATGTCGACACTCAGACCTCTCAGGCTACTACTGCTGGTCCTGTCATCAGTCCTCACAGTTCCTTACCGACTGACAGACCGACTCAGACACCGAGATATTATAGTTATACTCGTGATTCCCTTGATGCGTTACCTTTATTCAATGGCCATGTACATAGTCTTGAAGCATGGTTTGCAGCCATTCGTTCTCGTGCTAGTGCCCTAGCTGAAGGTCCTCCTTCAGAGGAAAGCCTTATCAGAATTGCTAAAGAAGCTCTTTGTCGATCTCCTGCTGCTGTTCACGTTGTTGATCTCCTTGATATGCGAGACTTCAGGAATCTTACTAAGTGGTCACAATATGAGGAACTGATTCGTTCTTTCCTTGTCCCAGTAAAAACAGCTGATCCATATGTCGTTCTTAGGGAACTAGTGAATGCTACACCCATGAGTACTGAATCGTTGAGTGCATTTGCTGTTAGATTAGACAAACTTTTATCATCATTTATCAATGCTGTCCAATCATCATCTTTTCTCCCTGACGAGGCTAAACCATTTACAGAATCAATTGCTAAAATAGCAGCTTTTGGAGCAATTAAAGAACTAATGCCGCCTGCTTCTGTGTGTGCTTATGAGGCTCATCCTCCAACTGTAACGATGGAACCACTTACAGCCTTAAATCATGTACGTTCCTTGTGCCCCCAGGGTACTTTCCCTTGTATTAAAAGTAATGTCACACATATGCCTCAGTCTGCACCACCTCTTGTTTGCGCCACAGAGACAAATCGTGGTCGTCAACCATCTCAGAGATCACCAAGAACCAGTGTACAGAGTCGTTATACACCTCGTAGTATTCATAGTACATTCAGTAACCATAGTCGGCGGAATTGTTACAACTGTGGTTTCCGTGGACATATTGCAATTAATTGTCCTGATAGTTACCCTCAGAGACGTCGTACTGATGATGAGTACTCAGATCTTCCCTACTGTACTTATCATAGAATACATGGACATGACACATCTGAGTGTAATGCTCTCTATAACCTTCAGTACTCTAGATCTTTCCGTGGTCGTTCCAACCGCAGATCCCGTCGAGGAAACAGATCTCGTGGTTTTCAAAATAACCAGAACCAGGCTCATTCGTTCAATTCTCAAACTAACCAGAACCAGGCTCGTTCTTCCCAGTCGGGGGAATTCGAGCGCCCCAGTCAAACCGCCCCATGGTGACAGTAGGTAATAATGAGTACACCATCCCCGTTCACAACTCCTTTGAAGCCTTAAGCAGTCTCGAGCATGACAACCCTGCTGATGATGTTGCTTCACATGTTTCTGACATAGATGATTTTGGGGATGGAGTAGAACAAGTCTTTTCTGATGAAAATCCACCTTTTTGTTTGCACATAACTTCCAATGCAACCATAGGCCCTATAGTGCAAGCATCTGTTTATAATGCGCCCGTTCAATTGTTCATGGACTCTGGTGCGCAAATCAATATTATTAGGTCTAGTTTGTTTAAGGATAAGAAGTTACGACATGTCCTTCTCGTAGAACCGACTCCTGTGTCCTCCCTTAGTGGAGTATCTGGTTCTCACCTGCGTGTCCGAGGTCGGACTTCCCTAACCTTTTCTATCCAAGGTAGAGACTTCACTGTTTCCTTCTTTGTAGTCGACCAGATTACTTTCCCTGGTGACCTTCTACTGGGATTTGCTTCCATGCGAGACTTACGCATTGTGCTCGACCCTTATCGATGGCATGCACAAATTGACGACTTGATCGTTCCATTCTGGGGTTACCAGCTTGGATCCGAAATCTGTTATACTGCTGCAGAGTATGATGTACGGATTAAGTCCTTACAAGCTAATGCATTCTCCAGTAGCGTACCCAAGCGGTCAGGCACTGGTAATTCTGTCACTCCCATCAGTGTTCCACCTATACCTTCAGAATTGCAGGATAGTCCGATGCCTCAAGTGTCCGAGGACGCTCAGATTGCCTTGAGTGCTCAACCTATCCCTGCAATGCCTGCTAGTTCGAGTGGTAGTTTCTCCACAGGGGACGCCTTGTCGGAAAACAATTACTTGCAACTAGTAATGCCATCTCTTGTTGATGTCACATGCCGTCTGCAGAAAGACGTTTCTGTTGCGGCTAGTGCTCTCACTAGAGTGTCTGTAGTTGTTCCTAGTGTCCCAGATGGTGATAACGTCCTAGTTGACAGTGATTCCTGCAAAGTAAAAGGTCTATTTGTTGAACCATCCTTACATGTTGTAAGAGATAGTAAGATCCATTTCTACCTGGCCAACACTTCTGGTCACAGTGTTCGCCTTAGAGCAAATACCAATCTTGTTGACCTTGTTCACTATCCTTACCCTGTTCAGGTAGAGGATGAGTTGTCACCTGACCAGTGGGTCGGTGCTATTTCTGCCGGGGAGACCTCATCCACTTCACTGGATCAATCTGTTCCACCAGTAGAGGAGAAAGACTTAGCTCCCACTGACTTCCCAGATGAAGTCAGGCGTTTGTTGACTCTGTTGAACAAACGTCGTAAAGCCATTGCCTTACCAGGTGAGAAGATGGGTATAACGAACTTATTGTCCCATCGTATTCCACTTGAACTTGGTACTAGACCTATCTACATACCTGCGTACAGAATGCCTCATTCACAAGTTGCTGTCGCAGAAGAATTGATCAATCAAATGCTTGATGATGGAGTTATTGCACCTAGCAATTCACCTTGGAATGCACCCTTGATACTAGTACCTAAGAAGGATGGTACTTGGCGTCCAGTAATTGACTTTAGGAAGTTAAACGCGAAAACCATTCCAGATCGCTTTCCACTCCCTGTACTGGGTGATCTTTTACGTAATATCGGAGATAACAAAGTCTTTTCAACCCTGGATTTGTTACAAGGGTTTTGGCAAGTCCCTCTTCACGAGGACAGCCAAGAACTAACTGCATTCTCCACTCCTACAGGTCATTATCACTTCCTCCGTATGGCATTTGGATTACGATCTTCCCCTGTCACGTTCTCAAGGCTCATGACTAATATCTTTAGAGGTCTCATAGGTAATGCACTTATGGTGTACTTAGATGACGTAATCGTCATGTCTAAAGACGTGGATACACACTTGAAAAGACTTGATGTAGTACTTGGTAAGCTTGAAGAAGCCAATTTAAAGATCAAACTGTCAAAATGTCAATTTTTCAGATCAGAAATTAAGTTTCTTGGTCACGTAGTCACTCCTAGAGGGGTTACGACTGACCAAAGTAAAGTAACTGCAGTACTAAATTTTCCAACTCCCAAAACTGCTGATGCCGTAAGATCCTTTGTGGGCTTAGCAGGTTTTTATAGATCTTTCATTGCCAATTTTTCTTCCATAGCTGCTCCTCTAACTGAGTTGCTTAAGAAAGATGCTCCTTTTGTTTGGACCTTCCGTCAAGAAAGAGCATTCCAAACTCTAAAAGAAAAGCTAACTTCAGCTCCAATTTTGAAATTTCCAGATTTTTCTAAGCCCTTCTATCTGACAACTGATGCTAGTTCAATTGGCATAGGTGCCGTACTAGCTCAGAAGACCGATGGCAAGTACAACGCAGTTGCATTTGCTAGCCGAGTCCTTACGAAGGCTGAACGTAATTATACAGTAACTGAGCAAGAAGCTTTAGCAATAGTATGGTCTTTAAAGCACTTCCGAGACATTATTTATCAGTACTCTGTTCATGTCTTGACAGATCATGCTCCACTGATACCCTTATTCCAGAACAAACAACCTACTGGAAGGTTAGCTAGATGGACTTTGACTATCCAAGAGTTCAATCCCACCTTTGAGCATTTACCTGGCAAGTCAAATGTAGTCGCAGATGCCTTATCGCGACATGTTAGTATAGTAACTGCAGACCCTCCATTTAGTGCTGAAGATGTAAAGAATGCTCAACGAACAGATCCCATGTGGTCTGGTGTGATTCGATTCCTGCTCCAGGAAGATCTTATTCTAAATGTGAAGCCACCAGCACCCATCAGTGACTTTCTCATGAACCAAGAATTACTGTATCGAACAGCCGAGCTGGGTACTCCTAGCAGAAGAGTATACCAGTTAGTAATTCCACAGTCACTAGTGAATGTAGCCTTACAGCTAGTTCACGATGTACCAGGTGTTGCACACCCTGGTATGGATCGTTCAGTAAAACAAGCCAGATTGAAATACTTTTGGCCTCGTATGGCAACTGATATTTCTGAGTATGTTAAGAAATGTAGTGTCTGCATGCAACATAAAGGCAATGCTAATGGTCCTAATCCAATCCAAGTGTATCCAACTACTAGCGAACCTTGGGAAAGAGTTGCGCTAGATTTGTTAACTAATTTCCAATGTTCCCTCCAAGGTAACAAACATCTGTGTGTTATGGAAGACCATTTCACCAGATATTGCGAGTTAGTTCCTATTGCAGACAAGACTGCCGAGACAGTAGCTAAAGCGTTTAAAGAACGCATTATCTGCAGGCATACCACCCCTAAGTCCCTAGTAACAGATAATGGAGGTGAATTCTGTAATGAAATTCTTGAAAATTTGTGTACCTTGTACAAGATCTCTAAATCCACCATTGTTCCTCATCATCCTGCCAGCAATGGGTTAGCGGAACGAACCAATAAGAAAGTACTTGATGTCTTGAGAGCCACTATCAATCCCAACAGTGAAACTTGGGATGAAGTTATACCTGATGTGCAGTGTGCTATAAATTCTGCTTACAATGTTTCTATAGGTGACACTCCACATTATGCATTGTATGGTGTAGATAAACGTTTGCCTTATGAGTTGTTATATTCTAATCCGAAACCAAATTACAACCCTGATGATTTCGTAGCAACTCGTACCAGCTTAGCTCAAAGTGTTTTTAGAAGAATCCGTGAAACACTTCATAAATCAACAGCTGAATTTACAAGAGTCGCAAATACTCGAGTAAAGCCATCCAAAATCAAAGTAGGTTCGAGAGTTATGCTGATTAATTTTAACAAAACGTCTGCAATGCCAAAGCTTGATCAAAAGTTTGTTGGTCCTTATCGCGTAGTTGAACATATCACTGGTAATAAGTATAAGGTTAGAGAGATTAGTACTGGTCAGTATAAAGAATCGCATTTGGATCATATGAAGTTAGTATGTGATGATAATGATGTTCCAACCCAGACTAATGTGACAGACTCTGACAATCCTCCTGATCCTGTACTCTCTTCCTCTGATACTCAGTCAGACGATCAACCTGAATGTCGTTATTCCCTACGTACACGACAGGTATTGAGAAATCCTCAAGTATCATTTGTAACTTCTAATTCAGATTTGCCTCAAATACAGCATGAGCTAGCCAATGCTACAGAGTTTGATCCTCCCAGAGATGACACCCATTCTGCATATGCCAATCTTACCCTAGCAGAGTTGGGGTTAAATGTAAATAACCTGTATAGATGAATAATTACAGTATCAACTTATCAGTATTCAAGAATTTTTTTTTGTGTTCATGTTCTCTCCGCATTCTGAGAGTTAACAGTCTAGATTTGCGTGCACCGAATCTGCCTTTCTGTTAAACACTCTTTCTTTGTATATATTCCTTCCTCAGAATCCGTAGATCACATGAATACAGATCGATCGATCAAAATTTTTGTTTTTATCACTTGTAATCTCAATGTTGAGTTCGTTGTTCATTTGTTGAGTTTTAAGTTGTACTATAGTATACCTTGTATTGCATTACAGTTTCAGTTACGTACGCTTTCATTCTAATGTTCTACTTATGTATCTATAATGTTTAATGTTGTGTACTTTGACATTGTATAGAATCAGCCCAAGCCGTATACCTGCCATCTCTAGTTTGTATTAGTTGTATGTCGGGACGACATACGTTAGCGTCGCCGAGCTCTCAGTAGTAGTAACCAGTTACCAGTAACCAGTTACCAGTAACCAGTTACCAGTAACCTGTCCGTTGACTCAACGACCAACCGTCTTGAGTCACGGTCTGTGCTGAGCTGACACTATTTCAAAAGACCCACTACGGGGTACTGGCCAGCCGGCTAGTCAGTTTTACGAGTGTAACCAAGGAGATAGGTAACGGCTGCGGGCTCCCTCCACATAACAGCAATTATAAGTAATAACAGCCTACGTGAGTATTTCTACCCTAATCCACGTATCGAACTCCCACATGATATAGTCACGAAAGCGCTTGGAATTTCTCTATTCTTTCAGAGTGGTTGTTTTGCATATTTTGAAATCACCTGTTTACTGTGATCGTATTGCATATATATATATATATATATATATATATATATATATATATATATATATATATATATATATATATATATATATATATATATATATATATATATATATGTGGGATTAAGTGGGATTAAATCTGGAGTATCTGAGAGAGTTAGAGCTAAGGAAGGGGTAGCAATAATGTTGAAGGATCAGTTATGGAAGGAGAAAAGAGAAAATGAATGTGTATATTCAAGGAGTATGTGGATTAAAGTAAAGGTTGGATGCGAAAAGTGGGTCATAATAAGCGTGTATGCACCTGGAGAAGAGAGGAATGTAGAGGAGAGAGAGAGATTTTGGGAGATGTTAAGTGAATGTATAGGAGCCTTTGAACCAAGTGAGAGAGTAATTGTGGTAGGGGACCTGAATGCTAAAGTAGGAGAAACTTTTAGAGAGGGTGTGGTAGGTAAGTTTGGGGTGCCAGGTGTAAATGATAATGGGAGCCCTTTGATTGAACTTTGTATAGAAAGGGGTTTAGTTATAGGTAATACATATTTTAAGAAAAAGAGGATAAGTATACAAGATATGATGTAGGGCGAAATGACAGTAGTTTGTTGGATTATGTATTGGTAGATAAAAGACTGTTGAGTAGACTTCAGGATGTACATGTTTATAGAGGGACCACAGATATATCAGATCACTTTCTAGTTGTAGCTACACTGAGAGTAAAAGGTAGATGGGATACAAGGAGAATTGAAGCATCAGGGAAGAGAGAGGTGAAGGTTTATAAACTAAAAAAAGGAGGCAGTTAGGGTAACATATAAACAGCTATTGGAGGATAGATGGGCTAATGAGAGCATAGGCAATGGGGTCGAAGAGGTATGGGGTAGGTTTAAAAATGTAGTGTTAGAGTGTTCAGCAGAAGTTTGTGGGTACAGGAAAGTGGGTGCAGGAGGGATGAGGAGCGATTGGTGGAATGATGATGTAAAGAGAGTAGTAAGGGAGAAAAAGTTAGGATATGTGAAGTTTTTACGAAGTAGAAGTGATGCAAGGAGGGAAGAGTATATGGAGAAAAAGAGAGAGGCTAAGAGAGTGGTGAAGCAATGTAAAAAGAGAGGAGAGTTATTAAATGGAGAGTTAGAGGTATTGGGAAGATGGAGGGAATATTTTGAGGAATTGTTAAATGTTGATGAAGATAGGGAAGCTGTGATTTCGTGTATAGGGCAAGGAGGAATAACATCTTGTAGAAATATATATATATATATATATATATATATATATATATATATATATATATATATATATATATATATATATATATATATATATATAAATATATTTATATATATATATATATATATTTATATATTTATATATATTTATATATATATATATTTATATATATTTATATATATATATATTTATATATATTTATATATATATATATATATTTATATATATATATGCAAAACAACCACTCTGAAAGAATAGAGCAATTCCAAGCGCTTTCGTGACTACTCACATTATCAAGGATAATGTGAGTAGTCACGAAAGCGCTTGGAATTTCTCTATTCTTTCAGAGTGGTTGTTTTGCATATTTTGAAATCACCTGTTTACTGTGATCTTATTGCATATATATATATATATATATATATATATATATATATATATATATATATATATATATATATATATATATATATATATATATATATATATATATATATATATATATATATATATATATATATATATATGTGTGTGTGTGTGTGTGTGTGTGTGTGTGTGTGTGTGTGTGTGTGTGTGTGTGTGTGTGTGTGTGTGTGTGTGTGTGTATTTCAACAAGCCGGCCGTCTCCCACCGAGTCAGGATAACCCAAAAAGAAAGAAAATCCCCATCATTCAACACTGTCACCTCGCTCATACATAATCACTGTTTTTACAGAGGCGCTCAGATACGACAGTTCAGAAGTGTCCCCCAAACTGCAAATATCCCAAGCGCCTCTTTTAAAGTTCAGGCATTGTACTTCCTATATCCGGGACTTAAGTCCGGCTAACCGTTTTCCCTGAATCCCTTCACTAGATATTACCCTGCTCACACTGCAACAGCTCGTCAAGTCCCAAAAACCATTCGCCTCCATTCACTCCTATCTAACACACATCCACTCACTTGCTGGAAGTCCAAGCCCTTCGCCCACAAAACCTCCTTTACCCCCTCCCTCCAACCTATCCAAGGACGACCCCTACCCCTACATATTTTTATGCTCTCCAAGTCAATCTACTTTGATCCATTCTCTCTAAATGACCAAACCATCTCAACAACCCCTCTTCAGCCCTCTGACTAATACTTTTATTAACTCCACACCTTCTCCTAATTTCCACACTCCGAATTTTTTTCAAAATATTTACACCACACATTGCCCTCAGACAGGACATCTCCACTGCCTCCAACCACCTCCTCGCTGCAGCATTCACAACCCAAGCTTCACACCCATATAAGAGTGTTGGTACTACTATACTTTCATATATTCCCTTCTTTACCTCCATAGATAACGTTTTCTGTACCAGCCTTCACGAGCAGTCTATATGTCAATGAAATCATGAAACAAGTGATTTTGAATAATTAACAGAACAGCGGCTTGGCCAGCAGGAGAATTTAAATTTTCTCAGTATCTTTCCCCTCCAAAAAATTTGAACAACACTGGCCAAAATTAACATAACCTTACTTGAACCATTTGTTTAGGCAAGTAGTTAAGTAAGTTACTAAGCAAGGAAATTAGCAAGTTAGTTTAATTTTAAGCCTTGAGTTCAAAACATTATTTTTTTATAGTGAAATCGTGGACGGACACACGTAGCTAGGTTCTGGATCAGTTACATGATGCAACGTTGCTAAGCTCTGGATCAGTTACATGATACAACGTTGCTAAGCTCTGGATCAGTTACATGATACAACGTTGCTAAGCTCTGGATCAGTTACATGATACAACGTTGCTAAGCTCTGGATCAGTTACATGATACAACGTTGCTAAGCTCTGGATCAGTTACATGATACAACGTTGCTAAGCTCTGGATCAGTTACATGATACAACGTTGCTAAGCTCTGGATCAGTTACATGATGCAACGTTGGTAAGCTCTGGATCAGTTACATGATACAACATTGCTAAGCTCTGGATCAGTTACATGATACAACGTTGCTAAGCTCTGGATCAGTTACATGATGCAACGTTGCTAAGCTCTGGATCAGTTACATGATACAACGTTGCTAAGCTATGGATCAGTTACATGATACAACGTTGCTAAGCTCTGGATCAGTTACATGATGCATCGTTGCTAAGCTCTGGATCAGTTACATGATACAACGTTGGTAAGCTCTGGATCAATTACATGGTGCAACGTTGCTAAGCTCTGGATCAGTTACATGATACAACGTTGCTAAGCTCTGGATCAGTTACATGATACAACGTTGCTAAGCTCTGGATCAGTTACATGATACAACGTTGCTAAGCTCTGGATCAGTTACATGATACAACGTTGCTAAGCTCTGGATCAGTTACATGATACAACGTTGCTAAGCTCTGGATCAGTTACATGATACAACGTTGCTAAGCTCTGGATCAGTTACATGATACAACGTTGCTAAGCTCTGGATCAGTTACATGATACAACGTTGCTAAGCTCTGGATCAGTTACATGATACAACGTTGCTAAGCTCTGGATCAGTTACATGATACAACGTTGCTAAGCTCTGGATCAGTTACATGATACAACGTTGCTAAGCTCTGGATCAGTTACATGATACAACGTTGCTAAGCTCTGGATCAGTTACATGATACAACGTTGCTAAGCTCTGGATCAGTTACATGATACAACGTTGCTAAGCTCTGGTTCAGTTACATGATACAACGTTGTTAAGCTCTGGATCAGTTACATGATACAACGTTGCTAAGCTCTGGATCAGTTACATGATACAACGTTGTTATGCTCTGGATCAGTTACATGATACAACGTTGCTAAGCTCTGGATTAGTTACATGATGCAAAGTTGCTAAGCTCTGGATCAGTTACATGATACAGCGTTGCTAAGCTCTGGGTCAGTTACATGATACAACGTTGTTAAGCTCTGGATCAGTTACATGATACAACGTTGCTAAGCTCTGGATCAGTTACATGATACAACGTTGGTAAGCTCTGGATCAATTACATGATACAATGTTTCTAAGCTCTAGATCAATTACATGATACAACGTTGCTAAGCTCTGGATCAGTTACATGATACAACGTTGTTATGCTCTGGATCAGTTACATGATACAACGTTTCTAAGCTCTGGATCAGTTACATGATGCAACGTTGCTAAGCTCTGGATCAGTTACATGATGCAACGTTGCTAAGCTCTGGATCAGTTACATGATACAACGTTGCTAAGCTCTGGATCAGTTACATGATACAACGTTGCTAAGCTCTGGATCAGTTACATGATACAACGTTGCTAAGCTCTGGATCAGTTACATGATACAACGTTGTTAAGCTCTGGATCAGTTACATGATACAACGTTGCTAAGCTCTGGATCAGTTTCATGATACAACGTTGTTAAGCTCTGGATCAGTTACATGATACAACGTTGCTAAGCTCTGGATCAGTTACATGATGCAACGTTGCTAAGCTCTGGATCAGTTACATGATACAACATTGCTAAGCTCTGGATCAGTTACATGATACAACGTTGTTAAGCTCTGGATCAGTTACATGATACAACATTGCTAAGCTCTGGATCAGTTACATGATGCAACGTTGCTAAGCTCTGGATCAGTTACATGATACAACATTGCTAAGCTCTGGATCTGTTACATGATACAACGTTGACGAAAATTAGTTTCAATTACTTTTCCAGATTTACAATTACAAAGGTAATTACTCAATCAGAAAAGTTACAAATTGCGTCACATTTACTTGATATGTTGAATTAATTAATTTCTTCATTAACTGCAACGTCTACCAATGTTGAAATCAGTTGATCGACGTTATATATAATAAGCAAACCTTTCCCTTCTTATTTCGTATTTAAATGTAAATACTTGAATAATGCGTAAAAAAATCTATTAGTTACATTTATAGTCAGAGCCAAATAGATGGAGAATGCATGCAGAATATTTCTTATTCTTAATCAAAGATCCATTATTTTTATAAATAACTGCATAAGCTTCTTTTCGCATCATGTACTTAACTGTTAGATGTAAGATTTATTGTTTAATATTTTTTTTATTCACTTCTGTATGAACAAGGAAACTGCACCTAGAAACTGTGCAAATTTTGAAGAATAGTTGCAGTTGAATGTTGCAGATTTTTGCAAATGAGGTATTTCATTCCGTTTGAAATAAAATAATATTGTCCTTAATAGCACGACAACTTAGGTAAATGTATAATCGTTTTTAATATAGCAGTTCATTAAGGTTCAAACATGGATGGAACTCGCAAAATATTCGGTGGCACTTAGTCAGGAGAAGTTCACGGAAGGTTACAGGTCCCTGGAAAAAAAATACTCCCTGTGATGGTGCTGAAGTGGCTGTGAATCCCATTAATTATCTTGCTTATTTCCTCAGAGGAAGCATCTCACGTGGAGAATACCTCTAATAGGCCAGGAAATCATCGTCGCATCGGGGACAGTTCTCTTGTTTATACTTTTTCCAGACTTGTCCTACAGTAGTTCATCAGTGGGTGATTGCTGTTTACCTCCAGCTGAAGAGATTGTGAAAGAAAAGAGTGGGGCATCTTAACTGGATTTGACCCCAACTTTTGGACCATTTCACAATTTGCTTCCTCATTCTCAGATTAGTTTGCTGCAAGGATCATAATCTCATGAAATAACTGTTCTCTTTTTTTTCTGTTGATGGAAGCTACTCAAACAAGTTTCACTGCTTCATGCAAGACTCTGACAAAAATACGTTTTACAGCATGAAACGCGAGAATCTGCAAGGATTGTTGTAGATTAATAAATACTGCTCCAGTTAATGAGATGGAAATCATTTTTCTCTTCTTGCATTTGTTCTATTCCTTCTTTAAGAATTGTTAAAAAAAAACCTTTAGTGCTGGGTTCGCCATTAATAATGGTTTCTTGTCTTTTTCTCCTTCCATTCACTCGGTAAATCTACAGTTGTGTTGATACGTTCAGATTCTTTGATAATGGACTTGATAATCTTTAATTAAAAATTAAATCTTGTTTCATTCGTAAACTGCAAATAAATACCTTTTCCTTGGAGGAATGGTCCAGCAAAGGTTGAACTTCGCATTGAATTCACAAGAGATGTTTTGAACTTCTGTACTTAGAGAAGAATTGTTGGCCTCTGGGTTATTGAGACGCATCTCTTATACAAAGATTGTAAGTATGAGGAAAGTATTACACACATTCTGGAGAAAAATTAAGAACACTTTAAGTCCACTTCAACCTTAACGATATCTGTCTCTTCCTAGCCCATATTAGTTACATCTTCTTAGCTGTCAAGCAAATTGTCATATGCAGTTGCTTGTTGAAGACACTATGTCTTTCTTCGTAAATATCTTAAGCAAGAACTCTTAACTTCAGTTCCCAGTTCATGTTTATAAAGTGAGTTAGTGCACCAAGGAATGATATCGAACGATTTTTGCAAAAATCTGATATTAAACTCGTCTGTGATCATGAAATTTTTCTTTCATTGCAGCCTCCATCTGGCATATGCTGCAAGAAGTGTATTTCCAACTGTTAACCTTGCAGGAATCATAGATTTCGGTTCTCCTTCTTCAAGAAAATCCTGAAAAATTTGCACTCTCGACACAAATCACTGGCAGCTGGCTACATATAATAGAATGCTGAACTTCACTAACTTCTTTAATCATGAAAAATGTCAACATCGATGATTGTGTCTATGTACTGCTGTCACATCTAGTAATTCAGTCATTTCCTTTATAATCTTGCTTCTCTTATAAAAATTTAGTATACAATTTTTCACTGAGTGTTAAGTGTGTGATGAAGTCAGAAGTAGCCTACAAGATGACCTTACTCGTCATGCTACAATTCCAGCACATAGGTACGTTTCTTTCACTTCCTGACTGTTTTTAACAGAGGCTAAAGTTCTTCAGAAGACGCAGTGATAATGATAGTTCAATGAAGTTTCCATTCTTATTATATTCAATAAAATAATAATTCAATATTAAACCTGCCAATAAAGAAAGACTCTAAAGTGTAACCGGAGAAATAATGATCCTCACTGTGAAGGCTTACTCAGCCCTGTAACAACTTCAGTCAGTATTACCAAGGCTGGCTCCTCCTCAGGAAAATTAACGAATAGAAAAAGAAATAATAACAGACAATGATAAACACTTTAATATTTAGAAATGGAAAATGTAAAACAATAAAACATGAATGGGTATCCTAATTGAAAGAAAAATGAAAAATGAAATGAAAAAAATTACATTTGAACTCAACGCTAATATAGGTATAATGGGGTGTCAGGTGTTGGTGACACTAAGTGTTGTTGAAATCGTAGCCGTTGCTGATGTAGGGAGGGGTAGCAGGTGTTGGTGACCACCACTGGCTCGTTCTTCACAGAGTATAGCCGTGTGTAATTACTTCAGATGACAGGAAAACAGGTTCGTTACCACTCCTATGATGAGGGGTTAGGTCCTGTGTTGGCTTACATAACAGGTAAGTAGACTAAACATGGGACGTCTCAGGACGTTAGTCCGTCTCCTTCTGTTCTTTTCGTTGGTTGGCAGGTGACCCTCTCTGTCATTCGAAGCTGTAAAGAGAGACAGATTACCAACTGCTTAAGAAATCACTCACCATGATAAGTACAATACCTAAAAGATGTGGTGATTATTAAAACATTTAACAGATAAAGACTGAAAGGACTAAGTTAATTATTGGTCAAAAGTGAAGCTTTCAACCAATTAGTCCACTAAAATATGATCAGGCGTGTACTTACATTAGTGATGGGAGCTGTGAGTCGAGTTATTTACTGTTTGACCAGAGCCCCACACGTCACCTTTCGGGGGGGGGGGGGAGAGGGAGATGAAGGGATAGTGGGAGCTAGACTGACCCTACCTTAACAAGCAACCAGCAATCAAACTATCACTTTCGGGGAGGGGGAAAAAGGGGGGGGGGATGCAATTGCAGGAGCTGGACTTACCCTTCCTTAACAAGTAGCCGGCAATGAAACTATTGTTACTATACACTCCCTCGCTACTCCTGTCTATTGAACTTTTCCCTCACACTCCCCCATACCAAGACTTATAGTCAAGGAGTATAAGAAGAATAGGCGAGGAAAAAGTTCTAACATGTGGAAGCAGCGTAAAGCAACAAATCTTCTACTGACTCACGACTTAACCAGTCAGAGAAATAATTGGATGAACCATTGATATACACAATATGGAACTTAAAAGCCTGGAGTGCCAATGTCCACCTCAAGAGGCGACTGTTGGTTCCCTTAAAAGTTTCTATGTATATCAAAGGTTTGTGATCCGTTTCTAAAATGAATTCCTTTCCCAGCAAATAAAATTTAAGCTTGGAGATACCCCATACAAGGGCCAAACATTCCTTTTCTATGGTGGAGTATCTTGTTTCTGCAGGGGGGAAGTTTTAGATTTAATAACTATACAGGATCTAGGAGTGTGTGTATTTTGTGCAGTAAGCACCTGACACCTATTGCAAGAACTATACTTCTTTGTAACCTGAGAATACATGCTTGGCCAAGTGTTTGGTCACTGGCAAATCATGAGCCATTTGAAGAACAGTCTCTCGACATGGTTTAGGAACAACAAGTAGGGAATAATCTATCACTGAAGAATGAGATTTAAATACAGATTTATGTAAGATACCATTAATATATTCAAACTTATGAGATACGTATCTCCCATGGATAACTTTGTTGTTAAAAGCTTGATTGTGACAATCCCGAAGTGAAGGGCAATTGCGCTGTATATTGCCAAATTCATCCTTGGACATAAAATCTGGGAAAGTAAAAGGACTCACGGTGGGAGAAAAGGAGGTAGGAGAAACCGGGGTTATGGTCTGAGCCCTAGTCAAGACATTGAGAGTGCCGGAGGCAATACCCTTACTTTCACCCGACGAGTGGATAGGTGATCCTGCTACCTCACTATCGAGAGCAGTATCATCTGTTTCCACCCCCAAATGAACAGTACGAGACAATGCAGCTTCCGGTGCAGAATTGTTAAGGGGCTTATTTAATTTTCAAGGAGGAAGAGCTGGAAAACTTAGATCCACGGGTGGTGACGAAAGATCCGCCTCTGAAGGAAGAACGGCACCTTTAATGTTACCCACTATTATAGAACAAGTAATTGGGGCTAGTACCGCATTAGTCCAACCGGTGAACCATTTAGTTTTCAAGTAACAACGTATTGTAGGGAAGGTATTTTCATGACCTAAGTAATCTGAAAGAATAGACGACACACGAGAGGTTTTAAAGTAAGGGAACAGTTTGTCTGAAATTGCGATGCACGTACATCCAGTGTCACGTAATATATCTGAGACTTTTATACCATTAACTGTTCCTGAACAGAAGGGTGCTTGGTCATTACCGTCAACAAAACATCTTCCAACTTTCTCTATTTTCTTGGAAGGACAATCTGGACGTTTATGTCCGATACCACCACATCGATGACAGGTTGGTATAATAGCTGGTGACTTTGCTTCTACTGTAGGCTTCTTAATCTTTGGTTCAGGTAAACCATTGCCCTTATGGTTTGATTCCTTTAAGTCTTTATAGGAATTGTGAGCTTCAGCATACAAGTCAGCGGCCTCAGCAACTTCCTCAGCTTTAATCAGGTTAAGCTCACTAATGAATGTTCGTATCTGGTGAGGAAGAGCTGTCAGGAACTGGTCAGCAACCATGAAGTCTCTAAGAGATTCATAACTGCGATCAATTCCTGAACTCTATCCAAAAGTTGAACAAACGAGTGTTACCTGTAACTGCTGAAAGTTCTGGCCAGGCTGTAAGGTGGCATACCTGAAATCTTTCCTGTAAGAATTTGTGGTTTTTTGATATGCTTTAAGGATTGCCTTCTTCAGTAGGTTATAATTACATATGATATCCTGCGACAAAGTTGCATAGATATTCAAGGCTGTACCAGAAAATAACATTCCTAACCTGGTAGCCCAGGTGTCAGCAGGCCATTCACAGAGGGTAGCAGTAATTTCGAACCTGATAATGTATGAAGTTATGTTGTCCCCCTCTGTGAAGGGAGGTAAATTAGGTGTTGGAATATGTGCACTAGCTGCATGATGTTCAATTACTTCTTCCTCTAATTGTTGTTGTGTAAGAGTTAACTTTTTATTCTCTAATTCAAGGCGAGCTTTTTCGAGCTCGCAATCCTTTTCTCTCTCTATTAACTCAAGTTCTCTAGCTTTTTCCTCACGTTCTCTAACTTTTTCCTCAACTTCTCTATCCTTTGCTCTTTCCTCAAGTTCTCTTAATTTAACTTGTTCCTCACGTACTTTAGCTCTCTCCTCACGATCAAGTCTATCACGCTCCTTTTTGTCTTCTCTCTCTCTTTCTAACTGTCTATCTTGGTTTTCTCTTTCAATTCAATCTCTCTCCTTTTCATCCTCTCTTTCTCTTTCTGTCTTGATTCTCTGTCTCTATTCTTTCTCTCTCCTTAGTCTCTCCTCTTTCCCTTTCTGTCTCTCTTCTCTCTCAATTCTCTCTCTTTCAAGTCTTTCCTGGATCTTAGCACTAATGAAAGATTCTAAATTTTTCAATGGTATTCCTAACTTACTTCCAGCGTTCATCCAAAACTGGTATTATTCCATACTTGCAAAAATAACTTAAACTATCAGGGGAAATGAAACGGGTATTAAAGAAAATGGAGGGTTCAATTCCTGCTCCACTCAAACTGTAAATAAACCAGAGGGCTCGATCCCTGCTTCAATTAAACAATATGTATTAATTAAAACGAAGGGTTCTTTGCCGGCTCCGAGCAAATAGTAAGTAGAATGGGGTCACTTGATCATCCAATCTTCTCATGAACAAATCAAGAGTGTCCTACGACAGTTCCCTTGATAAAATAAAGAGCTCAATGAAACAAATTGTCACTGGAAAATCTCGGGTCCCTAGAGTCTAATCCTCCAAAGTGTTTCAAGCTCGAAAAAAAAAAGTGGCAGAATTAAATATTATATCCTGCCTGACTTGACTTACAATAAATTGAGACTATAACAATCACCAAATCTTTTAAATACCTGTACCATAGTCCTACCATAGAGAATGATTACTCATGGCTGGTGGTAACCGTCTGTGGTATGCGGCGTTGAAGTTCCAATGGTAGATTCGAGATGGAATTGAATCTTGATTCAGTAGTGTTGATCCTGGCAAGGTCGCCACTTGTGAAGGCTTACTCAGCCCTGTAACAACTTCAGACAGTATTACCAAGGCTGGCTCCTCCTCAGGAAAATTAATGAATAGAAAAAGAAATAATAACAGACAATGATAAACACTATTATTCAGAAATGGAAAAAGTAAAACAATAAAACATGAATGGGTATCCTAATTGAAAGAAAAATGAAAAATGAAATGAAAAAAATTACATTTGAACTCAACGCTAATATAAGTATATCGTGGTAATGGGGTGTCAGGTGTTGGTGACACTGAGTGTTGTTGAAATCGTAGCCGTTGCTGATGTAGGGAGGGGTAGCAGGTGTTGGTGACCACCACTGGCTCGTTCTTCACAGAGTATAGCCGTGTGTAATTACTTCAGATGACAGGAAAACAGGTTCGTTACCACCACTACTATGATGAGGGGTTAGGTCCTGTGTTGGCTTACATAACAGGTAAGTAGACTAAACATGGGACGTCTCAGGACGTTAGTCCGTCTCCTTCTATTCTTCTCGTTGGTTGGCAGGTGACCCTCTCTGTCATTCGAAGCTGTAAAGAGAGACAGATTACCAACTGCTTAAGAAATCACTCTCCATGATAAGTACAATACCTAAAAGATGTGGTGATTATTAAAACATTTAACAGATAAAGACTGAAAGGACTAAGTTAATTATTGGTCAAAAGTGAAGCTTTCAACCAATAAGTCCACTAAAATATGATCAGGCGTGTACTTACAGTAGTGTTGGGAGCTGTGAGTCGAGTTATTTACTGTTTGACCGGAGCCCCACACGTCCCCTTTCGGGGGGGGGGGATGAGGGAGGGGAAGGGATGGTGGGAGTTAGACTGACCCTACCTTAACAAGTAGCCGGCAATGAAACTATTGTTACTATACACTCCCTCGCTACCCCTATATATTGAACTTTTCCCTCACACTCACAAACACAGTCCAGCTGATTGAACTTACAGACTACTATGTAAATGTGTGACACTGGCAGAACATATTATTGCATTACTGGCCTTCCCATTCACCCTTACAAAATTAATATTCTGTAATCAAGCAATGTTGTTAAAAACATCACTCATATAGCAGTGGTGAAAAATATAGTTTAAAAATAACTAGATGAAATGATAATATTGGCAATGTAGTAATTCATGTTCCTTTCCCTCTGTTGCTTCTCACTCTCTTTCCTTGCTTTTTGCTCTCACAAAACTGCTCCAAATATTAGAATAATAACTGGATAGCCAAATAAGTTATAAAGCTTCCCAAGAGGATATCTTTATTACCGAAATTATATAAATTAACAAGGAATGATTTCTCTTCGTTCATTCTATAACTCATCCAAAAGCATTAATAGTAACAACAATAACAACAATAACAAAAAAAAAAAAAAAAAAAAAAATAATAATAATAATAATAATAATAATAATAATAATAATATCTTTGTAGATGAATGGTCAGAGAACCGACACGTTGATCAACACGTCGGTTCTGTGAACCATTCATCTACAATCCTGTCAGACACTGCAACTTCTTGGGATCTTAATACTTGGGAATTCTTCACTTGCCTAACCCTTGGGTACGACCTACTTCCACACTGAACAATTGTGACACCATCTACGACTGCTGCACCTCTCCTCTCCGCACATATGCCGTATTCTATTCAAGATTGATGGACTGACCACATCGACTCAAGGTTGAGGGACTGATTACCTCATTCTCCTCCTGTTCTTCACGATTCTCCTTTGTATGGACTGATGAAGCCACTGTGTGGAGAAGCGTTTCCTCAATAAAGATACCCAAGAGTTGCACATGTGTCTAATTTATCAATAATATCTTTACTTCTACAAGTACATGTACAAGGTGTACAGGCCTAGCTGACATCAGTGACATTATATAGAAAGCCGCTTGTTACGCTGAGCATTTCGGACAAATTACGTAAGTTTTGTCCCAGGATACGACCCACACCAGTCGACTAACACCCAGGTACCCATTATGCTGATGGGTGAACAGGGACAGCAGGTGTCTTATTGAGACACGTCCCTAATGTTTTCCAGCCGCGTTTCAATCCAGAGAACTCGCAATTATTGGTGTATTCCAAACTAATGGCTTCTTATTTCCAATTTGAAAAATGCTCATAACGTCTCAAATAATTTTCAACGTGTTAATTATTAAAACAAATCTCGAACGAGGAGCCCAGGAATACACAGCCCGCACTAAAATGGCTGTCGGTGGTATAACCACTGATCGTGACTCAAACAACAAGAATCTCATCAGAGTATATAGTTACTGTGTTTCCATTTCACGTGTACAATATTTACTTTCTTTCTGTCATTAACCCGTCATAGTGCCCCAGTATCATAATATAATTTAAGCGGGAATAGTCTTGACAATCAAATTAAATTTCTTGTTTAATCTTAAAGTTAATTATAATTTCAGTTGTAATTACTAAAAAGGATTATGTTAATTACAGTTACTCCAAGCCAGGGTGTTATAGGCACGTATAAGTAAGTTATGTAGATTTAACCTAGGAAAACCAATAAAGTCAAGTTTTGTAGCTTCTGATCAGAAGAGATATGCTCCAGTTTTTTCAACTAAAACGATTTGGTTAAAATAATTTGCATATTAAAATCTACACAACCTAAAATCAAGAAAAAGCTTCGTTTGAGAAAACTCATCAGCAGTATAAATTTACAACTGACCTCAAGAAGTATTCTCCAGGTAGTGCACAAAATTCAGCAAAATTTGAACCTACAAGACTTATACCCATAAAAGTTTCAACCATTTATAACGACGAATTAGCCATTAAAATTTGATAATGTAGACAATTGGTTTTTATATATTAACTCTTTTGGGTCATTGCAATATTGAAGGATGGAAATGTGTTTCTAGTAAGTTATAAATTGGATCACACTAATACTCTCTGGAAGTTGTTTACCGTAATTTCTTTGAGTTCAAATAGTCCTACTTAGGATCAGTTGTTAATGGCGAGAAAAACTAAAACTGTTCAGGAACAACAACACTTCTCATTTCGTCTCCTCATCTTGGGAAAGAGTTAGTTATCTGACTGGGTATTACAACCCAACACAGCAGAAAAGTTTTGACTTATATTATCCTTCATCAATTTAGAACAGCAGCATGTACACTATATACACTATGTACAGTGATAGGTATTAGTGCACTCCACGGTAAGCAAGGCAGAATAGAAGCCACTAGAGAGCAGACCGTGCTTCAACTAGCTCTAGAATGGGAATGACAAGGGCAGACAGGAGAGTGGTACCCACATAACCTCTGCGATTGTCATAACCATCTTCTTATTGGCTGGAATCTGGTTACTGGTTGAACGACGGGGCCCCATCGTCAACCGTCAGTTACCTGTTTCGCTGGTTGGGGGAGATAGCCTGTGAATGAGGGTGTGTACATGCGCCGAATAAAGGTTACGTACTCTTTGCATGCCACACTGGGTTAGGTAAGGTTTTTGGGAAACAGGATAAGTGTTTCCTGGCGCGGGTCTTAGTCTACGTTAGGATTATGAAGAGTTCCTCTGTTGGTTAGAGGTAATGTTAAAATTTTCCGTGCATTTAAGTTCTGGATAAGCCTAAATTAGCCAGAACACTAAGGGGTTAATCAATGAGAAGTGCTAAACTAAAAAGGTTACGTAGCACCCATGGAATTGCAGGCATTCGGGTTCGTTAAATTCCAGACTAGGATATGTGCAGTTCCTTGCATCAACAGCCTCTCACCAGCACCTAGGCGCCCCTTCTCTACAAGAACATCATTTTATGGGCACCATCCTGCGTGAGGGAATATGGAATCATTGCCAGCTTTTGTTCCCATTGTAATTGCCACATAAAATAGAATACAAGTACACTACTGATATATCCAATTTTTCTTAAATAAAATTTACAAGAAGCATAAACATTTATGAAGTTATTAAAATATGGTTCTGAGATTGAAGGTTGTTAAATAACACGTATTCCTCTCTTTTAACACTGTCACCTTTGTTTTAAAGAGGTTACATGAGGGTTCAAATTTTAAGCATATCAGAAGAGGCTTTCTCAAGTTATCTCACTGAAACTAATTTAATGAATGACGTATAGAAAATTTAACAGTGCACCTGCACTTGTTAATTATTTCACGGATCTTTAACCAATAAGAGCTGACAAGAGTGAAAAATTAGAAGCCAGTCGAATAAGGTGTTTAGAAGTTATAATAGAGAACCACAGAGGAAGTTAATGGGAAGTTAATGGGAAGTTAATGGGAAGTTAATGGGAAGTTAATGGGAAGCTAATGGGGAGTTAATGGGAAGTTAATGGGAAGTTAATGGGAAGTTAATGGGAAGTTAATGGGAAGTTAATGGCAGAGAGAACACTGCCTGATAACATGTCTGCTCTGACACGAAGATTTTAAGGTTGACTATGATCGTGAAAATTAAAAATCCTTAAAAAATCAAAGTTTTCAATACTTCTCAATTTTAGTTTGTAGTTCTTCTCTATTTAATGATCTTAACATTCCTAAAAAATACAGTTGATTTTGCGTTAACCAGGCTGTTGCTTCTGGTGGTTTACCTGGAGTTTATCTGGAGAGGGTTTCGGGAGTCAACGCCCCCGCGGCCTGGTCTGAGACCAGGCCTCATGGTGGATCAGGGTCTGATCAACCAGGCTGTTACTGCTGGCCGCGCTCAAACTGACGTATGAACCACAGCCCAGTTGATCAGGTACTGACTTTAGGCGCCTGTCCAGTGACAGTCATTGTTATATTGGTAATCTCCTTTATGTATGCTGGAAGGCAGTTGAACAGTCTTGGGCCCCTGACACTTGTTGTGTTGTCTCTCAATGTACTTGTGGCGCCCCTGATTTTCATCGGGAGAATGTTGCATCTCCTGCAGAGTCTTTTGCTTTCATAGGGAGTGATTTTCGTGTGCAGGTTTGGTACCCATACCTCTAGGACCTTCCAAGTGTATCTTATCATGTATCTCTCTCGCCTACGTTCCAGAGAATACAGATCAAGGACCTTCAACCGTTCCCAGTAATTTAGGTTCCTTATCGTACTATGTGTGCTGTGAAAGTTCTTTATACACTCTCCAGGTCTGCAATGTCGCCAGCCTTGAAGGGGGCCATTAGTGTACTGCAGTAGTCCAGCCTAGAGAGAACAAGCGATTTGAAGAGTGTCATCATGGGCTTGGCGTCCTTAGTTTTGAAGGTTCTCATTATCCATCCTATCATTTTCCTAGTGGATGAGGTAGATACGTTGTTGATGTCTTTGAAGGTTAGATCCTCTGACATTATCACTCCCAGGTCCTTCACATTTCTTTTTCGCTCTATTGTATGGTTAGAATTTGTCTTATAGTCTCATACATTTTTAATTTTCTCAAGTTTTCCATATCTGAGTAATTGAAATTTCTCCTCGCTGAACTTCATATTGTTTTGAGTTGTCTATTTGAAGATCTGGATGATGTCCGCTTAGAGTCTTGCAGTGTCTTCGATGGAGGTCACTGCCATGGCAATCCGGGTGTCATACGCAAAGGAAGACACCCGGATGAGGAATAAAATGGGTGAGAATACTGTGCCTTGTGGAACAGAGCTTTTCACCGTGACTGAGACTTTACTCTGTTTAGTATTACTCTTTGTGTTCTATTTATCAGGAAGTTATAGATCAATCTACCAACTTTTCCTGTTATTTCTTTATCACGCATTTTGTGCGCTATTACACCATGGTCACACTTGTCGAAAGTTTTTGCGAAGTCTGTATATAATACATCTGTATTTTGTTTATCCTCAACATCATCCAGGACCTTGTCATAGTGGTCCAGTAGCTGGGACAGGCAGGAGCGACCTGCTCTAAACCCGTGTTGCTCTGGGTAGTGTAATTGTTGGGTATCTAGGTGGTTGGCGATCTTGCTTCTTAGGACCCTCTCAAAGAATTTTATGATGTGGGATGTTAGTGCTATCGGTCTGTACTTCTTTGCAATTGCTTTACTGCCCCCTTTGTGGAGTGGGGTTATGTCTGTTGTTTTTAGTGTGTGTGTGATGACCCCTGTGTCCATGCTTGCTCTCCATACAATGGTGAAGGCAGGCAACAAGAGTTTCTTGCAATTCTTGATGAACACGGATTTCCGTGACTCTGGGCCTGGGACAGAGTGCATGGACATGTCATTTATTGCCTTTTCGAAGTCTTGTGGAGTTACAATAATATCCGAGTTTTTTGAGATGACCAAATTTTGGGGTTTCACTCATAAAGAACTCATTTGGATTGTCGACCCTTAGTCTGGGCAGCGGCTCACTGAACACTGCGTCGTATTGGGACTTTAATTAATCTCGCTCATTTCTTGGCTGTCATCTGTGTTTGTCCCATCCCGCCTAAGCAGGGGCCCAACACTGGATGTTGTTTTCTCCTTAGATTTGGCATAAGAGAAGAAGTGTTTTATTTTTTTTTCAGTTTCCTTTATGGCTTTTAGTTCTTCCTGTGATTCTTGTCTCCTGTAACATTCCTTCAGCTTAAGTTCGATATTTGCAATTTCATTGACCAGTGCCTCCCTTCGTATTTCAGATATATTGGCCCCACTCAGGAGCTCTGTGACTCTTTGCCTTCTGTATAGGGAGCGCCTCTCTCTTTCTAGTTTACATCTTTTTCTAGATGGAATATGTCTTGAGCAGATCTCAAGAACCACAGAGTTCATTTTTTTCTAGGCTAATGTTCGGATTCGTGTTGTTTAGCATATCTTCCCAGCTTGTTTTATTTAGGACATGGTTGACTTGATCCCTTTGTATGTTTCTGTTATTGAAATTGAATTTTGTAAAGAAACCTTCACGATTGATCACATTGTGCTGGTCAGGAGCAATGTGCATACATGTCTGTACCTCTGTTATGTAGTGATCTGAGTGTATTGTATCTGATACGGTTATATTGTGTATCAGATCATCATTGTTAGTGAAGATGAGGTCCAGCATATTTTCTAGTCTTGTAGGCTCAAAATTTCCTGATTTAAGGTGAATTTGGTGCAGATTTAATAGTTCGTGTGTGTGTGAATTTTTATCTGAGCTGCCTCCCAGGGTGATCTCTGTTGAAACATTCTTTACTATTTTAGGTGTCTCGGGTTGAAATCTCCTAGTAGCAAGATGTTTGGGGCAGGAGTTGAGAAATTTTCCAGACAGTGGTCAATTTTCAAAAGTTGCTCATGGAATTGCTGGGAAGTTGCATCTGGAGGCTTGTATACTACCATAATGACAAGGTTTTAGTTTTCAATCTTTACCGCCAAAACTTCAACTACATCATTTGAGGTGTTTAGTAGTTCTGAGCAAATGACCGACTCTGTGACGTACATGCCAACAACCCCTTGTTGCCTGTTTAGTCTGTTGCATCTGAATAGGTTATAACCTGGGATCCATATATCGCTGTGGGTCTCTGAGAATGCTGCAAACATTGCATTTGACTCCATGAGCAGTCCCTTGGTGTAAGGGATTTTATTGGTTTTTGATGGCTTTAGACAAATGTCATTATAATGGTGGAATTTAGGGAGGTTTTATTTGCTGGCTCTAATATCTATTGTTCTGGAGTGGAGGCCAATGTCTGTGCCTCTCCTCCAGAAGTGTTTTCTTTTGGTGTAGGATTATTGTCATTTCTTGCTAGTCTTTTTTCCCTCCTGGCCCTAAAGAAAAAAACTGTCCCTGGAGTGGTTGTGGCTCTCCCCATTTATTTCCCATATTGTGGCTGGTCTGTGTCTTCTTGTCCCCCTTAGATGATGTGCCTGGCAGGATGATGTGCCTGGCAGTATGATGTGCCTTGCAGTATGATGTGCCTGGCAGTATGATGTGCCTGGCAGTATGCATTGTAGCATTTTCTTTCATGGATTGATGAGTGACACTTTTCTGGGTGAAATAAGTTACAGGAGGGGAAGTTGCACTCTCCTATTGCAATGTGGGTGCAGCATTTTTTGGGATGGTCAAAGATGCATGTCCCACCTGTTTTACCAGATACACCGTGCCTGCAGATACCCAAGGCATAGTGTTTGCATAGATTGGGTTTTCGTTTGCTAGAATTCATTGTAGCTGCGTTCGCTGTTGGTGCCTTTTTTTTCTGTTTCCTCCCTATCTATCACCCATGTATGAACATTAGTGCTTCTACCAGGTTTTGCTGGTAATGCGTCGACACTATTCACTGAGGCATCATCCCATTTTTGTTCTATCTCCAACAGTATCTCTATTTTGTACCTCTGTGAATTGAATAGTGTTGTCTTGTTTCATTACCAGGGCCTATGTCTCCTTTTGGCTCACTGTCCTCCAGGACAGCATTAGCACCCTCAGGAGCACTGTTGTCCAAGACAGCCTCGTCCAAACCACCGATCTGGTTTTCCCAGTTGTCATACCATACTGACATGTCTTTCAAAAAGGATCTTTTATTAGTGTTCTTGTCTTTTAATATAGATGTAATTTCCTCATGCAGGTGTACCTCGTTTGGGCAGACCCAAAAACATCTCTCTGCGTTCATGTCAAGTGTGGTCACTGGTTTAAAATCCCTGCATATACCATGGGACCATTGACCACAGAGATTACAAGCAATCCAGGCCTGTTTTCGTCCCTTACCCTTTCTGCAGACTACACAGATCCTCATGGTGGTGGTCATCTTACAACACCCGACAGCTCTCCTAGCTAGCTAGTCTATAATTTCTCGAAGTATTTAGTTGTCTTTAACAGTTCTTCCGATTTGGCTGGCGAGGATAGGTTTTTATATAAAATATTTTATATGTATATATATATATATATATATATATATATATATATATATATATATATATATATATATATATATATATATATATATACATATATATATATATATATAAATGTATATACATATACATATACACATACACGTACAAATACCCCTAGGGTACGTGAAAACCCGTCAGCGTTTGAAACCGGTCAGAGGATACTTTATTTCCAACGAATCCGTTTGAATCCAGTTCTTTGTTCACTTATTTCTTGGAGGAATCCGTGCGAATCCGGACGAATCCGGTTGGTGGATCACTGTATATTTTGTACTAGTAACCACCTTAAAAGCAGATCTGTCTATTTGTATTGTATCTATTTGTTGTAGTTACTGTTTGGGTGTATAATGAGGGCACGTAAACCCGAGTCAGCTTAAGGATCCGGTTAGAGGATACCTTGTTTTCAGTGAATCCGTTTGAATCCTGTTGTTGGTTCACTTATTTCTAGGACGAATCCGGGCGAATCCGGTAGTGGATCACTTATTTTCGACGTATCCAATCGGTGATTTTGGATTAGTTCATGAAAAGGACTACTGGAAAAATATTTAACAGAGTAATATGTGTTCAGTTTGATACAAAAAGTATAACTTGCATGTTGGAGCAGCCGTAGCTTCTGAAGATGAAGATTACTGGAGGAATATTTAATGTTCGTTGTGTATATTGCGACTGCTGTTAACTACAGGTTAGTGTATTACCACAAATTGTATACGTCACAATAAGGACCGATTTGTTACTGGTTTTTAGCTACCGGAACATTGTAGAGGTATCTGTATGATGTCACTAGATGGATGGTATTACTAAATTATAGGTAGGGTACACTGGCAGGTTTAGAAGATTATTAATACGAGCTGACCTGCATGGTAGGGTCCTGACAACTGTTGGCGACTGTTTACCACATGAACCCTGCCTCCTTAGGCCTAATAACCTTAATTTTCACCTTACATTTATTGTGGTATCTTATCTTTATACTATGGTACTACTGCGATAAATACTAGTATTGTTGTTATTTGCACACACACACTAAGCCTAAGGTTCCGTCTGAGAGTATACTGTGGCAGGTATTTCACACAAATTCTCCTTTTTTTGATGCAGTATATACTATTTTCTAACAGACTGGTTCCAAACGCTGGAGGGATGAACCTTGTAAGTTCAGTGGCACAGTCTAGAGTTCCAGCACGCAAGCGTGATAGCGATAATCATGAAAAAACACGGAGCACGGCGGGGCATGCAGGGCATATACACACATACACACAGAGGGTATGTCCACTGATCCACTTAGCCATCACAGTCTGGTTGATCTGGCTCCTGGTGAACATACTTGTCCAGTTTCCTCTTGAAGACTTATACACTTGTCTCAGTAGTGTTTCTCATATCTTCGGTGCGTCTTTAGCCAAGAACGTTGATATAGTGTTTTCTTATTTTCCCCAAGGTGCCCCTGCCTTTTGCTATGATTATTTTTGCATTTCCTCCCATATCTCTCACTCCATTATGCTGTTACAGCAGTGTACAGATTTGACACAAACCTCCAGTACTTTCCAGGTAGATATCACGTTTCTTACTCGTTTCTTACTCTGTATCTTCTCCCACTCTGATATTTCTCTTGCCCTGAATGGGACCATCAACATAGAGCAACATTCCAAATGAAAAGTACAAGCAATTTGAAAAGTGTCATCATTTGCACCATTTCTTTTGCTTTGAAAGTTCTCGCTATCTACCCTGTCTTCCTGACTGTTGCAACCTTGATTGTATTGTGTTCTTTGACAGAAATACCACCTGACATAATGACTCTCAGGTCTTTCACGTTTTCGTTTCATTCTATTTTACAATCCTCTTCAGTTTTAAATGATGCTTCCAGGTTTAGGTCTTCATTCTTTTCACACCTAAGAACTAGAACTTATCATCATTGAACATCATGTTGTTCTCCATTACCTAGTGTAAAACCCCTGGTTGTATCTTCTTGAAAATTTTCAATGTCTTCTACCGAGGTGACTTTCAAATTTACTTTAGTGTCATCTGCAAATAACGATACGAAACTGATGAGTAATTATATCTATGTTTGCTATGATGAAAAAAAAAACAGCAGAGGCGCCAGGACAGTGCCGTAGGGGAACAGTTTTTTACCTCGCTAATGATGAAGTTTGCTCTTCTTACTACTCTTTTGCGTTTTATCTTTCAGGAACCTGAAAAACCATCTGCCTAGCTTCCCAATTATGCCTTTTGTTTTTACACAGATACTAATCTATTGAAGCTCAAAATGAAAAGCCCATAAAAAAGCCATTCTTATTAATCGGTCTGAATCCAACGATTTCAGGTTACCAAACTCTAGTACCGATTATGTTATACCGGTTTTTTTTTAATTTGTTCTAATAATAAATTAGAAAAGAAAAGTTAGAGGAAGAGAAAAAAGTAAAAGAGAATTCAATAATGAAAAAGTCTCTCATCCTCTTATTGGATACCAAATAAAAATATATTTTTCACTAGATATATTTCAGGTGTAGCTCGATCCAAGAAAGTTCTTCTCTTGTTGCATAATCCCGGTCCCTTTTAAAAAGAAAACAGAAGTTATGTGAGTTATTTTTTCTTTATCAAATAAGCAAGCTGGTATTTACAAAATGTATACTATTTACAATATGTACATTAATGTACATATTTACAATATGTGAAGTAATTTACATATTGGAAAGTACAGAAAAAGCAAGAGCCAGAGAATGTACCGTGATCAGCAGCCCAGACAAGTTTGGCAACTCTCGAGTCACAAGTGAATCCCACTGCTTCACAGCTTTGGTGGTCTAGTCTGATACAACGACAGGGCCCCTATTGATCGTTAAATCCTTAGCACCTGATTCGCTGGTCGGGAGGCAGCCTATATGGAAGTTTGACTTATGCTGAATAAGTAACATACTAGCAGGAAACCACATAATATTGTAACTAATATCCCAATTTCCTCAACAATGATGTCTAACTGGGATTCATAAACTCTGGGCTGCTGGAAGCCTCTATTAAGTTACATTATCAAGTCATCAGTGTTCAGAAATTGAAGCTTGGAAAGAAACATTTACATTTTATATATCTTGTTCATTAAAAAAAAAATTGGGACCTACGTAGACTAAAATCAATCCAAACTTTTCTGTAAGAAAGACTGACCAGCTTTAAAGTAATTAAGAGAGTAAATGAATAAGGTAGTAAGAAAAATTAAGCAAGTTTTATTCATGTTGAAGGTAAATATAATGGTCTTGAGGTCACACAGATATTACATGCACATTATATAAATTTAACCTAGGATCACCGAATGAAATCAAACAGTTTGCCTTATATCTGATCAGAAGAGACATTCTCCTGTTATTTCAAGGAACAAATTTGATTGCTTTAAATAACACATTAAATATTTCGCAATCAAAATTCAGCCTCCACACAAGAATCGTTTCATTTATATAAAATACTTTACTTGATGAAGATTGATTCCATTCACAAGTGTATTATTTTAATCAAGCAAATCATTAAACCATTTGTGATCAAATAGTGTTTGTGGAATGGGAAGCATCCAGATTCGATTTAAGCAAGACAAGTATTAGTTTAGTTTCTGGGATTAAGAGCTCCTCGTCAGCATCAAGGTGCTCCCCTATCTTTACCAAAGATATTCTAGTTATTTATAACAAAATATTACTGAAGCAATTATATATACAACTGACAAAATGGCAAAGACACAGTTTTTTAACACTGTCAGTCATCTTCTAAGTAACACTTGCAAGTGTTGAAATTTAGTAGCAAATCGCAAGAAGTTTTCTAAATTCATGTTTTGGAAATTAATTTCGAGAACTGTTCATAAAAAAATTAAGCAGAGGGCGGCACCTGCACCTCGGTTTAGTAATAGTTACAAAGGCATTTAGAAGTTGTGAGGGAACGTCATGAGGAAGGTTAGTGGCAGAGAAGAAGACTGTACCTAACATTATGTCGGCTGTGGCATCAGGTATTTAATGGTTAACTAAATTAGTCGAATTTGAAAATATAACCTTCGGTAAGGGCTAGTTTCACAAGCTATTTTTTTCCTAGAACCTTTCCCTTGTTATACGCCAGAGATGAAAATTTACAACTGATCAGATGCGGTCTTGTCTTCCTATGGATAAAATTAAAACGAAAAAGTTTTGGAGGAGGGTAATCACTTCGGATAATAACTTAAATGTCTTCCCATCGAGATTACCTAATTCAGTTTCAAATTTGGCCTGAAGAAATACAAAACCTTGGTGGAAGTGAATGAAAGAGGAGAATTCTGTAACCATTATTTAGTCTGCTCTGGCATCAAACGTTTAAGGGTTTACTAAACTATTGTGAACAGCTTTTGTAATGGGGCACCTACACATGCTAATTATTCTTAAAATTTTTCCCTTCTTTTTGTGCACCAGAGCTGAAACATTAAAGTTGATCAATTAAGACCTCGTGTTATGTGAGAAAGAAAGTTGGAAGAAGAAAAACAAATTCTTGCAACCAATTAAAGGTCCAGCCCTCCTTCCAGGATACCTAATTAATATTCCAATTTAGCGTGGGAGATAAACATTACCTCCCTAATTAAGTAGCACTTTTGCATTCTACTCATCCTGATTACTGGTAAGTTTTCCTAGGAACTCAAATACTAACAGAGATGGGAATTTGGACATCATTAGACATGGAACTCAGACATCAATGGAGATGGCAATAATATATAATATATAAAAAAAGATACAAATGTAGGTTACGCGATTTTATGTACAGATGTTTTATCTACCAGGGATTTTATCAATTCACCAAATTCAATGAACTGATCAAGTCTCTGGTAGACGAAATATTTATACAATCAAATGCTATAATCCACATTCTGTCGTGTTTACATCAATGGAAGTGAGAACTCAGACATCAACAAAGATATAAACCTAGTCATCGAATGAGATGGGAACTCAGAACGCTGACAGGAGTTAGACTGAGCCATCAGACAATCCAGCTCCAGAAACTTGACGAAATGAGTTGAGAAGCTAACGAATTAAAAAATATTTTTTTTACATCTGGGAAAACATACTAGAGGAGGCAGAGAAGATATGTGATGAACAGTAGAGGAAGCCTTAGGAGGAGAATATCTCATTTAAAGTTCAGGTAGAAGAAAGAGAAAGGAAGAGAAAAACAAATGATGCCTGAAATAGAAGCAGGTAGGGAAGAGGTAAGAAAGAGAATGATTATACTAAAGCTTCTAGAGCAGGAAGTAGGAAGGCTTAATAATGAATCAGCAATAGAAAATCAAGAGAGAGATAGAGCGAAGCACAAATTAAATAAAAAAGTAAAGGATACACTGAAGTTATGTTCACCATGTCAGGAAGATGAGAAATGATGAAATAGCAGGAGATCCTCAAAAATTGAAGATGACGAAGGTAGCTTTGGGTAAAGGTCGTTTTGATAAGGACCTGCCTTGTATGGGCCAGTAGGCCTTCTGCAGTGTTCCTCCATTCTTATGTTGTTCTTATGTAACCTTGATGAGACAAGAAGTGAAGGATATAAGGAGCAGAGATCTAATAGTGCTTAAATTAAATTAAAAGAGAAACCCTAAGAGAAAGTAAAAAGACAAGAGAAACAAGAGACAGGAGACCTGCAGGAAACAATGGAAACAGCAACATATGAGTAGGATATTCTGGTAGGAATGTATGTAGGCGGAAGGAAGAGAAAGAGACCACAGAAAATACTCTTTATGAGCCTCGAGAAAAAAAAAGAATCTAGCCGTAAGAAGAAAATCGAACCTGAATGGATCTCACAAATTCGACACAGTCTTTAGCAAGGAAAGTAGAACAAAAGACGGAATGAAAAGGGAATGGGAGGTCTGGGTAGGAAGAAGGCAGCAGCTGAGGAATGGAACAGATAATAGGCAATTATTTCTGATCGGCAGGATCAATAGAAGGAAAGAGTTCAGGAAATGCCACAACAATAAACTGAGAATCATTGTCTAATTTCTCAAGAAGAAGAAAAGAAAGCAACTTACCCAAAACACAGGAGATAAAAAATATCAGAAGTGATATTTAAATGATGACGAAGCCCCTAGCAAATGTGAGGTCACAAAAGAAAGAAAAACAGAGGAATACCTGATATTATACCTACTGCTGAGACCAAATACAGCTAAAATTACAAATGGAGTTTCAATAAGGGCCAGCAGTCATGTACTACGTTTTGAGTACCTAATGGAAATGGGAATTGGGGGAGAAAATATAGGAAGCAGCAGGAAACAAAGGGATTAGATAAGGGGAATATATGATGGAATCAAAATTTTGCTGAGGAAAACGCAATGGTAACGGGAACTCGAAAGCAGATTCGTTCAGAGAAAGCTCATTGTTCAATTAGGACTGCAGGGGCTAAGGAGAGAAGCAATAGAGTTGGAAAAATTCGAGAAAACCAAACTACAGACCGGTATTCTAGCGAGACAGAAATATGTAAGAATAAGAAATGTATGGCGATGTATGTCAGATCAAATTTAAATTGTTATCTTAGACAAAATATAAGATTAGAAACATCGAACACAGAATCTGTCTGGCTACAGTTTCTCGAGGGTCGTGACAAATTAATTTTGGGTGTGATTTATAGGCCCCAAACCTTGATAGGGAGTGCAGTAAGCTCTTATGGGACGAAATTCATAAGGCATCTAGATATGAAAATGTTGTGATAATGGAAGATTTAAACTTTAGACAAATTGATTGGAACAGTATGACAGGAAATCTTGAGTCTAGTGACTTTCTTGATGCGGTTCAGGATTGCTTTTTAGAACAGGTTGTGACAGAACTAACTAGAGGGAACAATCTGCTTGACTTGGTTCTTGCCAACAATGAGTCACTAATTAATAATCTTGAGGTTAATGATGAGCTTGGGGATAGTGATTACAAATCTCTTAGTTTCAATATATCATGGAATTACCCAGATAACTACAATCAAATCTCTGTCCCAGATTTTCGCTTGGCCGACTTCAAGGGACTGAAAAATTACCTGGGTGGGCTAAACTGGGATGTCCTGACTATGGGCCAAGTAGGTGATCTTGGTTGCCAATATGACGTTTCTCAGAGCATAGTTCTAGCTACCCAGACAACTTTTGTTCCGAGTAGGGAAATTAGATCCAACAAAAATGATCTCAAATGGATGAACAAGAGATTAAAACATCTCATTGGTCGAAAGAGAGGCATATATAGGCGTATCAAAAGAGGGGATGGGCAGTTAAGAAATAAAGAAAGGAATAAGAAAAGCAAAAAGGGATTATGAGTCTAAGGTTGCAAGGGATTCAAAGACTATATCAAAAGGGTTCTTTCAGCTATACAGAAGGAAGATAAGGGACAAGACTGGCCCACTTAAGAGTAACTCTGGTCAGATCACTGACACTGATAAGGATATGTGTGAAATTCTCAGTACCTACTTCCTCTCAGTTTTCACCCAGGAAAACACTAGCGATATTCCTGAAATAATAGACTATGTAGAACAAGACGATAATAAACTATGCACGATTGCGGTAACTAGTAACATGGTCCTCAGACAAATAGAGAAACTAAAACCTAACAAATCCCCAGGTCCTGATGAACTGTTTGCAAGGGTGTTAAAGGAATGTGAAGAGGAACTTAGCATACCTTTGACTGATCTTTTCAACATATCAGTAAAAACTGGCATAGTGCCTGATAAATGGAAAATGGCAAATGTAATACCTATTTACAAGGCAGGTGACAGGTCCTTAGCTTCGAACTATAGACCAATAAGCCATAGTGGGAAAATTTATGGAATCAATAATTGCCGAAGCAATTCGTAGCCATCTTGATAGGCATAAATTGATGAATGAATCTCAATACTGTTTTACAAAGGGGCGTTCCTGTCTTACGAATTTACTAACTTTTTCACTAAGGTGTTTGAGGAGGTAGATCATGGTAATAAATATGATATTGTTTATATGGACTTCAGTAAGGTTCTCGATAGAGTTCCACATCAGAGGCTATTGAGGAAACTTAAGGCACACGGAATAGGAGGAGAATTTTTTTCCTGAGTAGGGGCATGGCTGTCAAATAGGCAGCAGAGAGTTTGCATAAATGGGGAGAAATGCTCTGGAAAATGTACAGAGGAGGATGGCAAAGATGATCCCATGTATCAGAAATCTTCCCTATGAGGATAGACTGAGGCCCTGAATCTGCACTCTCTAGGAAGGCGTAGAATTAGGGGGGATATGATCGAGGTGTATAAATGGAAAACAGGAATAAATAAAGGGGATGTAAATAGCCTGCTGAAAATTTCCAGCCAAGACAGGACTCGCAGCAATGGTTTCAAGTTTGAAAAATTCGGATTCAGGAAGGATATAGAAAAGCACTGGACCAGGTGTCCAGTCTGTCCAGGTCTCTTTGAAGTCCTGCCTGATCCTCATCTGATATAATTCTCTTCATTAACTTCACATCATCTGCGACACTTCCGAGTCTAACCCTTCCATCATGTCATTCACATATTCCAAAAATAGTACTGGTCAAAGGACCGACCCTTGTGGGATCCCGCTCGTCACAGGTGCCCACTGTGATACCTCATCACGTACCATGACTTGTTGTTGCCTCCCTGTCAGGTATTCTCTAATCCATTGCAGTGCTCTTCCTGTTATATGCGCCTGATCCTTTAGTTTCTGCACTAATCTCTTGTGAGGAACTGTGTCAAAGGCCTTCTTGCAGTCCAAGAAGATGCAATCAACTCACTCCTCTCTCTCGTGTCTTACTTCTGTTACTTTATTATAAAACTGCAGAAGGTTTGTGACACAGGATTTGCCTCCCATGAATCCATGCTGGTTGGCGTTTATACTCTTGTTCCGTTCCAGGTGCTCCACCACTCTCCTCCTGATAATCTTCTCCATAACTTTGCATACTATACACATCAGTGACACAGGTCTATAGTTTAGTGCCTCTTTTCTGTCTCATCTTTTCATAAATGGGAACTACATTTGCCGTCTTCCATACCTCAGGTAGTTGCCCAGGTTCCAGGGATGTGTTGAAGATTGTGGTAAGTGGCACACACAGCATATCCACTCCCTCTCTAAGGACCCACGGGGAGATGTTTTCTGGTCTCATTGCCTTTGATGTATCGAGGTCCCTTAGCAGCTTCTTCACCTCCTCCTCATTTGTATGTATGTCATCCAACACTTGGTATATCCCTTGCTGGTGTCCTCCTCTGTTCTGTCCCCCCAGAGGTCTTCCTGTCTCCACTGTAAATACTTCATTAAATCTCATGTTGAGCTCCTCACATACCTCTTGATCGTTTCTTGTAAGTTCCCCACCTTCTTTCTTCAACCTGATCAACTGGTCTTTGACTGTTGTTTTCCTCCTAATGTGGCTATACAACAGTTTCGGGTCAGACTTGACTTTCGATGCAATGTCGTTTTCGTACTGTCGCTGGGCCTCCCTCCTTATCTGTGCGTACTCGTTTCTGGCTCTTCTACTAATCTCCTTGTGTGTGTGTGTGTGTGTGTGTGTGTGTGTGTGTGTGTGTGTGTGTGTGTGTGTGTGTGTGTGTGTGTGTGTGTGTGTGTGTGTGTGTGTGTGCGAGTTCACGACTGAGTTTGTTTATATGTGTGTGTGTATGTTTTTGAATACTCGCATATATGTACTCACCGAAATGTGGCTGGATGGGTCGAATTGCTGCTCCTGCTTCCGCTTTTATGCTGGTCGCAACTAGGTCCACTCCCTCACGTTTCCAAGAGCCTTATCGTACCTCTCCTTGAAGTTATATATGGATGTTGCCTCTACTACATCACTCTCAGTATTGTACAATGTAAAGTAAAAAAAAACACAAGTGCAGCTAATGTGTCATTTTTATTGTGGCAACGTTTCGCTCTCCAGGAGCTTGACAAAGCTCCTGAAGAGCGAAACGTTGCCACATTAAAATGTCACATTAGTTGCACTTGTGTCCTTTTACTTTACATATTGTCGGTAATTCTACCAACATTATTGTACAACGTCATGATAACTCTTAGGCTGAAGAAACAATTCCTAACATCACTATGACTCATCTGACTTCAACTTACAGTTGTGTCCCCTTGTTTCTGTGTCCCATCTCTGAAACATTCTTCCAAATATGTTTCCTGTCTTCCAGTGTCATCAGGTTGAGTTCCCTTAACCTTTACTGATAAGACATACCCTTCTTCACACACACACACACACACACACACACACACACACACACACACACACACACAGAGGGGACACAGAAACAAGGGGTCAGAACTGGAAGCTGAAGACTCAGACGAGTCACAGGGATGTTAGGAAGTGCATCTTCAGTCACAGAGTCGTCAGGAAGTGGAATAGCCTAGCAAGTGATGTAGTGGAGGCACGAACCATACATAGTTTTAAGACGAGGTTTGATAAAGCTCATGGATCAGGGAGAGAGAAGACCTAGTAGCAATCATTGAAGAGGCGGGGCCAGGAGCTATGATTCGACCCCTGCAACTACAATAGGCGAGTACACACACACACACACACACACACAGAGGTATGATAAAGCTCACGGCTCAGGGAGAGTGACCTAGTAGCGATCAGTGAAGGGGCGGGGCCAGGAGCTCGGACTCGACCCCCGCAACCTCAACTAGGTGAGTACAACTAGGTGAGTACACACACACACACACACACACACACACACACACACACACTTAAATACACTATCAAAAAGTATTTTCAGTCCCAAAATCAATACAAAAATAAATTTGCTTGTACAGAAGTGTATTAAGTGGTAAGCTCTTTTTCCAGACATAATTATGATACAAGAATTTCTCGGCGCTTAAGTACTTAATAAAGACCTAGCCTTAATTACGTAGTGGAGATTTCGCTTTAATTATCACCTTCCTGGATAGATAGTGAGAAAAACAACTGCGATATAAACCAGTGATGAACGCTATATAAGGAAAGTAATGATCACCAGGATTTTGGAGTAATAGGAGGGTTAAAACTGGGACATTGATGAGTGGAGAGTTAGGACAGAATAAGTACTGAATGATGATCAATGGTTACGGTAGATTATGGCGTGTGGTGGTGAGGGGTTACGGTAGAGTGAGAGCAGGGAATGGAAGAGTGATAGAAGAGAAATAGAGAATTAGTGCCACGTACTGAAGAGCGATGAGGGGGAGAGATAGAGTGTGAAGGCGAGCTATGGAAGACTGTTGAAGGGTCAGACTAGAAGATCATAGAAACTTTGACTGTTAATTAATACATTAGAGCCAAGTAATGGAACAATAAATATTGGATAAAATGAGAACGTGGAATCAGAAACTAAAATTGAGTACTTCTGAACGAGAGACGCTGTAGTTTACGTTAAAAGCGTATAATATTGTAGTGGTGAAGATTATATAAAATACAGTGGAATAGTATAACGTTGAAGTTATGTTTTGAAGCAATTCGTGGTTGTTTTACTTCCAGTAAATATAATGGTAGGCTGATCTATGCCAGCAAGCATGGTTATAATGGTAGGGTGATCTATACCAGCAAGCATGGCTATAATGGTAGGGTGATCTATGCTAGCAAGCGTGGTTATAATGGTAGGGTGATCTATGCCAGCAAGCATGGCTATAATGGTAGGGTGATCTATGCTAGCAAGCATGGTTATAATGGTAGGGTGATCTATACCAGCAAGCATGGCTATAATGGTAGGGTGATCTATGCTAGCAAGCGTGGTTATAATGGTAGGGTGATCTATGCCAGCAAGCATGGTTATAATGGTAGGGTGATCTATGCCACCCAGCATGGTTATAATGGTAGGGTGATCTATGCCAGCAAGCATGGCTATAATGGTAGGGTGATATATGCTAGCAAGCATGGCTATAATGGTAGGGTGATCTATGCTAGCAAGCATGGTTATAATGGTAGGGTGATCTATGCCAGCCAGCATGGTTATAATGGAAGGGTGATCTATGCCAACAAGCATGGCTATAATGGTAGGGTGATCTATGCCAGCAAGCATGGCTATAATGGTAGGGTGATCTATGCCAGCAATCATGGTTATAATGGTAGGGTGATCTATGCCAGCAATCATGGTTATAATGGTAGGGTGATCTATGCCAGCAATCATGGTTATAATGGTAGGGTGATCTATGCCAGCAAGCATGGCTATAATGGTAGGGTGATCTATGCCAGCAAGCATGGCTATAATGGTAGGGTGATCTATGCCATCAATCATGGCTATAATGGTAGGGTGATCTATGCCAGCAATCATGGCTATAATGGTAGGGTGATCTATGCCAGCAATCATGGTTATAATGGTAGGGTGATCTATGCCAACAAGCATGGCTGTAATGGTAGGGTGATATATGTCAGCAATCATGGTTATAATGGTAGGGTGATCTATGCCAGCAAGCATGGCTATAATGGTAGGGTGATCTATGCCAGCAAGCATGGCTATAATGGTAGGGTGATCTATGCTAGCAAGCATGGTTATAATGGTAGGGTGATCTATGCCAGCAAGCATGGCTATAATGGTAGGGTGATCTATGCTAGCAAGCATGGTTATAATGGTAGGGTGATCTATGCCAGCCAGCATGGTTATAATGGTAGGGTGATCTATGCCAGCAAGCATGGCTATAATGGTAGGGTGATCTATGCTAGCAAGCATGGTTATAATGGTAGGGTGATCTATGCCAGCCAGCATGGTTATAATGGAAGGGTGATCTATGCCAACAAGCATGGCTATAATGGTAGGGTGATCTATGCCAACAAGCATGGCTATAATGGTAGGGTGATCTATGCCAGCAAGCATGGCTATAATGGTAGGGTGATCTATGCTAGCAAGCATGGTTCTAATGGTAGGGTGATCTATGCTAGCAAGCATGGTTATAATGGTAGGGTGATCTATGCCAGCAAGCATGGCTATAATGGTAGGGTGATCTATGCTAGCAAGCATGGCTATAATGGTAGGGTGATCTATGCTAGCAAGCATGGTTATAATGGTAGGGTGATCTATGCTAGCAAGCATGGTTCTAATGGTAGGGTGATCTATGCCAGCAAGCATGGCTATAATGGTAAGGTGATCTATGCCAGCAAGCATGGTTATAATGGTAGGGTGATCTATGCCAGCAAGCATGGCTATAATGGTAGGGTGATCTATGCTAGCAAACATGGCTATAATGGTAGGGTGATCTATGCTAGCAAGCATGGTTATAATGGTAGGGTGATCTATGCTAGCAATCATGGTTATAATGGTAGGGTGATCTATGCACCATCTGGCACACTCCTTTTATTTTCCTGTCTGTTTTAGAACGCTGTCAGGTTTTCTATTAAGGCCGTTTTGATGTTATCTTTTAAAACCAATGGGATTTTTTCCACAGTTGGATCTCATTTGGGCATACCCAAAAACACTTCCCTGGTTTAATATATCTTGTAGATGATTCCTGAATGTCTGCACAAGATGCGTGGGTCAATTTCTCACAGACGTTGCACGTAATCCATGCAGTAGCCCACTTGTTTGTTAGCTGCAGGCTACACACGATTTCATGATGTGATTTTTTGGTTGTTGTACAGAATATTCTTCTAATAACCTCCTTAAAGTGTTGATCTGACTATTTGTAATTGTATCCATTTGTATTTGTACTTGTATGTGTTTGAAAAAATCTTACTGCTGATAGCGGAAACTGTTTGGCGTTTGATAAGAGTGCCTAAAAACCCTGTCAGCTTATGAATCCGGTCAGAGGATGTTTTGTTGTTCAACGAATCTGGTTGGGTGTTAAGGGCACCTAGAAACTATTTCAGCTTTTGAACCGGGTCATTGGTTCACTTATTTCTTGGATGAATCCGGACAAATCCGGTCAGTGGATCACTTATTTTGAACTAATTCGGTCGGTGATTTTTGGACTAGTTCCTGAAAGGACCTCTGGGATATTATTTAACAGAGTAATATGTGTTCAGTTTGATACAAAAAGTATAACTTGCGTGTAGGAGAAAATCGGTGACTTCTGGCAGCTCTTACTATGATAAACAGCCTTTCTTTACAACCAGAATTTTTTGAGCACTTATAGATCACTGTATTTAGCTTTACTAGATTTTTTCACCTCCACAACATCAAATGCTATTTTGTCACTATTGTTGGCTATGGTCAGGCGACTGGTGATGACTACTGGAAGAATATTTGCTTACCCTTGTGTATATTGCGACCGCTGACAACTACAGGTTTTACGTATTTCCACAAGTAACTCTTAAACTTCTCGTATTAAAAACAGGAAAAATTTTCTGATGTCCATCACTCCATCACACTAACCACCATTTTGTTACTGTTATTTACCTACAGCAACACTGATGACAAGGTTTCTGGATGATAAATGATCTCATGTTGTGTTACTGCGTTCACTGACAACTATAGTGTTGTTGTGTTGCTGCGTTCACTGACAACTATAGTGTTGTTGTGTTGCTGCGTTCACTGACAACTCTACAGTACTGCTGTGTTGCAGCGTTCATTGACAACTCTACTGTACTGTTGTGTTGCTGCGTTCACTGACAACTCTACTGTACTGTTGTGTTGCTGCGTTCACTGACAACTCTACAGTACTGCTGTGTTGCTGCGTTCATTGACAACTCTACAGTACTGCTGTGTTGCAGCGTTCATTGACAACTCTACTGTACTGTTGTGTTGCTGCGTTCACTGACAACTCTACTGTACTGTTGTGTTGCTGCGTTCACTGACAACTCTACAGTACTGCTGTGTTGCTGCGTTCACTGACAACTCTACAGTACTGCTGTGTTGCTGCGTTCACTGACAACTCTACACTGTTTATCGTATTTCTACAAAACTGTTCACTTTTCGTACGTCCTGGAGACTGTGAACATTTTTGAATTTCAATAGAAACTTTTACTCAATGATACCACTAAACTATATGCCAGGTACACCAGCAGGTTTATGAAAATTATTAATATGAGCTGACATGTATGGTAGGATCCTAGCGACTGTTGACAACATGAGTTATCTATTTAGATCTAACGCTTCCTGCTTAATTTTCACCATAGCATTTATTATGGTATCTTATCTATACACTAAAGTATCACTGTGATATTCACTATAACGCTATGTATGGCACTTTTATCAGGGAGATTTACTTTCCTCAGACATTTTCATTTTTTTGCAAACAGCACACTAAGGCAATAATATAGGAGGCACACGGCACACTAAGGCAATAATATAGGAGGCACACGGCACACTAAGGCAATAATATAGGAGGCACACGGCACACTAAGGGAATAATATAGGAGGCACATGTCACACTAAGGCAATAATATAGGAGGCACACGGCACACTAAGGCAATAATATAGGAGGCACACGGCACACTAAGACAATAATACAGGAGGCACACGGCACACTAAGGCAATAATATAGGAGGCACACGGTACACTAAGGCAATAATGTAGGAGGCACACGGCACACTAAGACAATAATATAGGAGGCACACGGCACACTAAGGCAATAATATAGGAGGCACACGGCACACTAAGGCAATAATATAGGAGGCACACGGTACACTAAGGCAATAATATAGGAGGCACACGGCACACTAAGACAATAATATAGGAGGCACACGGCACACTAAGGCAATAATATAGGAGGCACACGGCACACTAAGACAATAATATAGGAGGCACACGGTACACTAAGGCAATAATATAGGAGGCACACGGTACACTAAGGCAATAATATAGGAGGCACACGGCACACTAAAGAAATAATATTGGAGGCATACGGCACACTAAGTCAATAATATAGGAGGCACACGGTACACTAAGGCAATAATATAGGAGGCACACGGTACACTAAGGCAATAATATAGGAGGCACACGGCACACTAAAGAAATAATATTGGAGGCATACGGCACACTAAGGCAATAATATAGGAGGCACATGGTACATTAAGGCAATAATATAGGAGGCACACGGTACACTAAGGCAATAATATAGGAGGCATACGGCACACTAAGGCAATAATATAGGAGGCACACGGCACACTAAGGCAATAATATAGGAGGCACACGGCACACTAAGGCAATAATATAGGAGGCATACGGCACACTAAGGCAATAATATAGGAGGCACACGGTACACTAAGGCAATAATATAGGAGGCACACGGCACACTAAGGCAATAATATAGGAGGCATACGGCACACTAAGGCAATAATATAGGAGGCACACGGTACACTAAGGCAATAATATAGGAGGCACACGGCACACTAAGGGAATAATATAGGAGGCACATGTCACACTAAGGCAATAATATAGGAGGCACACGGCACACTAAGGCAATAATATAGGAGGCACACGGTACACTAAGGCAATAATATAGGAGGCACATGGCACACTAAGGCAATAATATAGGAGGCACACGGCACACTAAGGCAATAATATAGGAGGCATACGGCACACTAAGGCAATAATATAGGAGGCACACGGTACACTAAGGCAATAATATAGGAGGCACACAGCACACTAATGGAATAATATAGGATGCACACGGTACACTAAGGCAATAATATAGGAGGCACACGGCACACTAAGGGAATAATATAGGAGGCACACGGTACACTAAGGCAATAATATAGGAGGCACACGGTACACTAAGGCAATAATATAGGAGGCACACGGCACACTAAGGCAATAATATAGGAAGCACACGGTACACTAAGGCAATAATATAGGAGGCACACGGCACACTAAGGGAATAATATAGGAGGCACACGGTACACTAAGGCAATAATATAGGAGGCACACGGCACACTAAGGCAATAATATAGGAGGCATACGGCACACTAAGGCAATAATATAGGAGGCATATGGCACACTAAGGCAATAATATAGGAGGCACACGGTACACTAAGGGAATAATATAGGAGGCACACTAAGGGAATAATATAGGAGGCACACGGTACACTTAGGCAATAATATAGGAGGCACACGGTACACTAAGGCAATAATATAGGAGGCACACGGTACACTAAGGCAATAATATAGGAGGCATACGGCACACTAAGGCAATAATATAGGAGGCACACGGTACACTAAGGCAATAATATAGGAGGCACACGGCACACTAAGGGAATAATATAGGAGGCACACGGTACACTAAGGCAATAATATAGGAGGCACACGGTACACTAAGGCAATAATATAGGAGGCACACGGTACACTAAGGCAATAATATAGGAGGCACACGGCACACTAAGGCAATAATATAGGAGGCATACGGCACACTAAGACAATAATATAGGAGGCAAACGGTACACTAAGGCAATAATATAGGAGGCACACGGCACACTAAGGGAATAATATAGGAGGCACATGTCACACTAAGGCAATAATATAGGAGGCACACGGCACACTAAGGCAATAATACATATCCTCTCTGGCTCATTGTATACTATTTTTTGCTAGATTAGTTGTAAGCACTAGAGGGACGTACCTTGTTAGTTTACTAGCACAGTTTAAGGTTTCTAGCAGGGAAATAACTCTATAATCTACGAGAAACTACGGGGCGCAGCTGAGCACAGCGGAGCACAGTGGAGCACTGTGGAGCACAGTGAAGCACAGCAGAGCACAGCGTAGCACAGCAGAGCACAGTGGAGCACTGTGGAACACAGCAGAGCACAGCAGAGCACAGCAGAGCATGCGAGCACCCGAGTGTGGTTCCCAGCCAGTAACACTTGTTATTAATGTCAATAAATCTGCATAATTGACTCCAACATCACTTAAGTAGATCTGCATATTAGCACAGCTTCCTAATATATGCCAGGAGCTGTAAATTTAGTGTAAACATAAGATAATGGATCAATGCCGTAGGTGAGCGTTCATAGTGTAAAAAATCATGCATTATGCGGTGTATGATGAAAAATAGTAGTGTAATGATGTGCAGTGTAGTGTAGTGTAGTGCTGTGTTGTGAAGTGTAGTGCTGTGTTGTGAAGTGTAGTGCTGTGTTGTGAAGTGTAGTGCTGTGTTGTGAAGTGTAGTGCTGTGTTGTGAAGTGTAGTGCTGTGTTGTGAAGAGTAGTGCTGTGTTGTGAAGTGTAGTGCTGTGTTGTGAAGTGTAGTGCTGTGTTGTGAAGTGTAGTGCTGTGTTGTGAAGTGTAGTGCTGTGCTGTGAAGAGTAGTGCTGTGTTGTGAAGAGTAGTGCTGTGTTGTGAAATGTAGTGCTGCGTTGTGAAGTGTAGTGCTGTGTTGTGAAGAGTAGTGCTGTGTTGTGAAGTGTAGTGCTGTGTTGTGAAGTGTAGTGCTGTGTTGTGAAGTGTGATGCTGTGTTCTGTATTGTAGTGCTGTGTTGTGAAGTGTGATGCTGTGTTGTGTAGTGCAGTCCAGTGTTGTGAATTGTGATGCTGTGTTGTATAGTGTAGTGCTGTGTTGTGAAGTGTGATGCTGTGTTGTGTAGTGTAGTCCTGTGTTGTGAATTGTGATGCCGTGTTGTATAGTGTAGTGATGTGTTGTGAATGATGCTGTGTTGTGTAATGCTGTGTTGTGAAGTGTGATGCTGTGTTGTGTAGTGTAGTCCTGTATTGTGAAGTGTGATGTAGTGTAGTCCTGTGTTGTGAAGTGTGATGCTGTGTTGTGTAGTGTTGTTCTGTGTTGTGAAGTGTGATGCTGTGTTGTGTAGTGTAGTCCTGTGTTGTGAAGTGTGATGCTGTGTTATGTAGTGTAGTCCTGTGTTGAGAAGTGTGATGCTGTGTTGCGTTGTGTAGTCCTGTGTTGTGAAGTGTGATGCTGTGTTTATTTAGTGTAGTCCTGTGTTGTGAAGTGTGATGCTGTGTTGTGTAGTGTAGTCCTGTGTTGTGAAGTGTGATGCTGTGTTTATTTAGTGTAGTCCTGTGTTGAGAAGTGTGATGCTGTGTTGTGTAGTGTAGTCCTGTGTTGTGAAGTGTGATGCTGTGTTGTGTAGTGTAGTCCTGTGTTGTGAAGTGTGATGCTGTGTTGTGTAGTGTAGTCCTGTGTTGTGAAGTGTGATGCTGTGTTGTGTAGTGTAGTCCTGTGTTGAGAAGTGTGATGCTGTGTTGTGTAGTGTAGTCCTGTGTTGTGAAGTGTGATGCTGTGTTGTGTAGTGTAGTCCTGTGTTGAGAAGTGTGATGCTGTGTTGTGTAGTGTAGTCCTGTGTTGTGAAGTGTGATGCTGTGTTGTGTAGTGTAGTCCTGTGTTGTGAAGTGTGATGCTGTGTTATGTAGTGTAGTCCTGTGTTGTGAAGTGTGATGCTGTGTTGTGTAGTGTAGTCCTGTGTTGTGAAGTGTGATGCTGTGTTATGTAGTGTAGTCCTGTGTTGTGAAGTGTGATGCTTTGTTATGTAGTGTAGTCCTGTGTTGTGAAGTGTGATGCTTTGTTATGTAGTGTAGTCCTGTGTTTGGTTTAAAATGGCAATTTTGAGGTCTTTCCTAAAATTTTTTAAATGATTTCATTGGCTTTTTCTTGTTATCAGTTGACAGAATGAAAATATATGTTTTTCAAATATAGATGATTTTAGTTAGTTTTTGGTCTGAAATTACGTTTAAACAAGGTGATAAAGTCGAATTTTGATGATTTTTCTGAGAATAATAATTAAGACTACTTTAACCATGACCAATCATTCCTGATTATATTTTATTATCTGAGAAATATGGTATAATTTGTTTTTTTTTTTTGTAATGAATTCAAAATGGGTGAAAAGAGTAATATAGTAGAGCCTTGTAATGTGATTAATGATCACAGGAAATTTTACCTTAGAATCTTGAATGCCTACAGTATTTATTGTGGACTCTGATTTTAAAATGGATTTGTTTAATATATATTAATGTGGTTAAATTTCCGACTTCTTAAGGCATTTCTCATAGTTGATTGGGCGGCTTCTCATTCTTATATGATAGAGAAATATCGATGAATTTGGTTGAATTGAGGAAGAAATTGGCTTAAAATACGAGTCAAACTGAACAAGATCACCTATGCATTAATTTTGCCCAAACCACCAACACTGAGCCTATGTAAGTCTATAACTTTTTCTATCAAGTATCTTATTTCTATCAGTATCTTATTTTTTGCTGTCATTACATTCAGAAAATGATTCTTCACCATTTCAAATTCGGGGTTTCTGACAGTGAAGGAATTAAATGACGAACTTTATATATTCATACACATGTTTATCAGTGAAAGTAGTCTAGGAGCGTTGACTGGTGACAGAAAAATAACTTACTATATTATTATTTTTCTGTGACAACATCTTGAGATATTATCCACTCGAGTTTTCTCCACGACTAAATTTAGATCTCCAAAACCTTAATTACAAATTAATTAAAGAAAGAGTTGTCATTGATGCATAACCATAATTAAAATAGTAGTGAAGGTCGTTGACACTAGACTACGTGTTGAAAAAAATATTACAGATATCTCAACAATTTACTACGAATCTGGAGTAGATGATCTCCCCAGTATTGCTTAATATGGTGGTAGATATAAAGAAATATAATATGTTAGAGAAATCAAGTAGGAAGTGTATAACTCAGTAGATTAAGTTAGGCCTACGTAAAATAATATAATGGAACTTTACAGGAAATTTAGTAAAACAGCCCTAAGATTTCTGGATGTTGAAAACACATTTAAAGATAATGCAGTACCGGTATATATAGTCAGAGACATGTTTTGGGAAACCTCGCCATGGCAATGGTGAGAGCAGACCCTAAGGTGGTGATTAGTAGTTCAACTAATTTTGTGTCTAACAGAGCATTAAAAACTTTTCCATTCCCCAGAGGTATGGAGAGTGAGTACATCAGTCACCAAGGAAACTTGACCCGAGAACCTCTGGTGATGCAATACTGAGCTTTAAGAAAAGAAAATATTATTAGAAAAGACATAACAGAGCAGAAATTAGTTTAAGCGAAAAGAAAAATGAAGTTTGGCTTTGATGAAGAAATAAAGTAGTTGTTGGGGAGGTAATAACAAACTTTTTGAGAGCCTAGCGGACACATGCAAATTGAGGACACCTGATGTTTTCATAAGCTTGAAACTGGTGTTACTGAAGGTCATATTAAGTTCTATATTGAAAATACTTTGATTGATAATGTATTTGAGACGGCAATACTGCCCATTATATTAAGGATTTTCAGTTCGAATTAAGTGACTAATATGTCTGATGGACCTGATTTTTAAATTCAGAATTATGGCATCAATGTGAAATAAGTGATAATTTTTGCAATACGAAACCTTATGAGGAACAATCTGTATTATCTAATTGTATCTGGTACAAACAGTAGCAATACAAGCTAGATATACTGAGTTGTCCCTTTAGCTGTTGTTCTTCACGAAATATATAGATATTATTCGTACATTTTTGCAGAGACGTTGTCAGCGAAGAAATTAGGTAACAGTTATTTTCTAGATGAAAATTGTCATATTATTACTAACACTTGTTAGTAATAAGGGTGAATATCAAGGTGATTTAGTTCCTTTATGGAAAAAGAGGATATTTTGGGTTTAATGATGATTATTAGCGATTTTTGGATTGTTTAGCTCATGTTTATATCAGGAGTGTCAACTACGAAAAATTTGAGTAATAATTTTAATGCAAGGTGGACTTGAGTCCTGGAGATGGGAAGTACAGTGTCTACATGACAGTGTCTACACTCTGAAGGAGGGGTGTTAATGTTGCAGTTTTATAACTGTAGTGTAAAGCACTCCTCTGGCAAGACAGTGATGGAGTGAATGATGATGAAAGTTTTTTTTTTTCGCGCCACCCTGCCTTGGTGGGAATCGGCCGATGTGTTATTAAAAAAAAATGGTGGATATTCTGAAAGAGAAGTTGCGAAGGTTAGCAAATGAGTTTGGGAGGTGGAGTAAAGGAAGTTGAAAGTGAACATAGGCAAGAGTAAGGTGATATGGGTATCAAAAGAGTTAGGTAAAGAAAAATTGGATATAAAAATTGGAAGGATAAAGTATGGAAGGAGTGAATGTGTTCAGATATTCTGGAGTGGATGTGTCGGCTGACGTATATATGTAGGACGAGGTAAACCTCAGAATCGATGAAGAGAAAAAGATGGGTAGAGCATTGAGGTATCTGTGGAGATAAAGAGCGTTATCTACGGAAGCAAAGAAGAGAATGTATGAGAGTCTAGTTGTATCGACACTTATATGGGTTGTGAGCTGCCGACATGTGTCTAACATCAGTGTGCTGTATAATAATTATGCAGAAAATTCGTAGTGTGGAAATTAGGAGGAGGTGCAGAGTTACTAAAAGTATTATTCAGTTGGCTGAGGAAGGGATATTGAGGTGGTTTGGTCATTTAGAGGGGAAGGAGCAAAATAGGATGACTCGGAGAGTGACTAAATCTCTAACGGAGGAAAGGAGGAGTTGGGGTCGTTCTATGAGAGGATGGAGGGAGGAGGTTAAGAAGGTTTTTAGTGCTAAGGGTTTGGGCATACAGCAAGCATATGTGAACGTGTTAGACAGGAATGGAGACAAATGCTTTTTGGGACTTGACGAGCTGTTGGAGTGTGAGCAGGGTAATATTTTGTGAAGGGATTGATGAAAACATGTTAGCCCGACTTGAGTCCTGGAGGTGGAAAGTAACTGCACTCTAAAGGAGGAGTATGGGATATTTGCTGTTTAGAATGATATCTAATAGGGATGAGTTGATGAGTGGAACAGTCTACCTAGTTGGGTTATTGAGGCTGGGACTTTGGGTAGTTTCAAATTTAGATTGGATAAGTACATGAGTGGGAGGGGTTGGATTTGAGTGGGACTTGCACATCAGAGCTTGTTTCTTGGGTGGCATTGAAAATTGGGTTGGTCAAATGTTTGTTAGTGGGATGAATTGTAAAGGACCTGCCTAGTATGGGCCAACAGGCCTGCTGCAGTGTTCCTCCTTTCTTATGTTCTTATGTTCTTATCTAAGCTCTCGTATCTGCGAGCCTTTGGCAAGAGAGTGTTAGAGTGAATGATGGTGAAAGTGTTTCTGTGAGAGACAGCCAGAGTGTTAAAACAAATCTAATATTATATCACTGATTATATTTTTGTTAGTAGGTAAAATGAAACTATCAAGCTTCTAGTATTATTTGTAGTATAAATTTAGCTGCATTAATAGGAAATATATGTTTTATACCACACTTTCTGTGCTGGCGGGTTCGAGGAGTTTTCATTAGCAGTCCAGCGGTGCTGTATGTGCACTAGCTTGGCAACTGTGGTGTATTCTGGGAGCTGTGTCATGTAGAGAATGAACCTCCCTATACACCTACAATTGCTACACTGATATCTGTTTGTCGCTGTCTGTCTGTCTGTCTGTCTGTCTCTCTCTCTCTCTCTCTCTCTCTCTCTCTCTCTCTCTCTCTCTCTCTCTCTCTCTCTCTCTCTCTCTCTCTCTCTCTCTCTCTCTCTCTCTATTTATCTATCAATCTATCTATCTTCTTTTGAAGTTGCTAATCTGAGGTTCGGTTATTTGAGACTTTTACTCCTTGTATGAAGGACATGTTGATTATTCCCAGCCGGTTTGTTTTCGTGTTTATCATCCTTGCCTGACGCTCTGCACCTTGTGGCTGCAGAGCGTCAGACAAGGATGCTCTGTTGTTCGAGCAACCTGTGCTTATTGCCTCTCCCTAGTCAGAGGTTAGTTTATTTAGGTACATGTTGATTTTGATTAGTCACACTCTATGCTGAATCTGTCGCATACTACATATATACACTCACATTACTTATTCTAGTATATCTGAGTTCAATGTTCCATAGCAACATACCAGATAGTACAGCATATTATTGTTAGTACATTTAGGTGCAGGATATATGATTTCTAAAAGCACATTGTAAGTATTATACAGATGTATAGACATACTATGAATCTTTCATACTATACACTAAGTTGTGATCACGAAACTAAGAGTTCCAACATCATTTAACTGTATTATACATAAAGTTAATCATAGAGAAGATTTGTTGTTCATTACAGTTCTCAAACATTTAGTAGCTGGTATTTCTTCTCTCATTGTAATCCTATTAAGACATGCTCAGCTATGAAAATCAATACAAACCCACATCTCCTAAACTCCGTATTAAACCCTGCAACCAGCTTGGATTTTCCTTCAGCAAAATCAAAAGAATGCACAATGAAAATAGGATACAACATAGTAGGTATCATTGAGGAAAATAGGAGGCTGAAGCCTCGCATAGATGAGTTTGGGAGCGAGTGTGAGAAGGATTTAGCTGGTAAGGAAGGAATGGTCGCCAGCAGTGATAGTGGCAGCCGCTCTAAGTGGCAAGTGGTTCACAGTTCATGAAGAAGGAAGATGAAGAGAGTAAATAGAGAAGATGTGAAGGTAGGAAATCGATTCTCTGTTATCCAAGACGAGTGTACTTCAGTGGTTACTGAGGTTGAAGGTACCACTGATTCCCCTGTTAATCAAGGTAAGAATATTTTAAAAGGAGATTCTCAGGTAAGATATATGGACCGTGCATTTTGTAACAGACACAGAAAGGTCAGACAGAGAGTGTGTCTTCCTGGAGCTGGTGTTGGTGACATAGTCAGCAGGTTGGATAATATTATGGCAGGTAATGGGATCAAGCCCATTATCTGTCTTAGTGCTGGGGGTAATGACATTGGGAAGGGCAGGAGACAGGAGCTGCTGGATAAATGCAGGTCAGAGATAGAAGTAGTTAGGTCTAAGGGAGGGATCCCAGTCATATGTAGCATCTTGCCTAGAAAGGGAGTGGACAATGAATGGATGTCTAGGGCAATTGGTATAAATTGCTGGCTAGACAGGTACTGCAAGGAACTTGCAATCCCATTCATTGATAACTGGAACCTTTTCTTTGACAAACGTGATATGTATGCAAGGGATGGGGTTCATCTCTCTGGGGATGGAGTGGTTGCATTAGCCAATTCAATTGAGAGAGTAATTGATGACTTGTCTAGGAATTTAAATTGATAGATTATAGAAGTATGGATGTTTGTGGGAAACAATCAGGCTGCGGCATTAGGGTTAAAAACAGCAGTTATTACCGGGATACCTCAGGGATATGTTTAAAAGACAATATTCAAAATAATGTTGCTTGTAATGGCAAATCAATTGATCAACAAAGAGAGACAGTAGAGGGCAACGAGTGACTAGCTCCCTTAAGGTTTGCTATACAAATAGTAGGAGTCTAAGAAATAAGATAGATGAGCTAAGATTACTTGCAAGTGTAGGTAATATAGATATTATTGGTATAACAGAGACCAAGTTCAACCTGAAAGATAGAGAAATGCCTTCTGAATGCAACATACAGGGTTATAAACTATTCCACACTGACAGGGTCAACAGGAAGGGTGGTGGTGTGGCGATGTATGTCAGAGAAAATTTAAATTGTTGTCTTAGACATGATATAAGATTAGAGACATCGAACACAGAATCTGTTTGGCTACAGTTTCTCGAGGGACATGACAAATTAATTTTGGGTGTGATTTATAGGCCCTCAAAACCTTGATAGGGAGGGCAGTAAGCTGTTATGGGACGAAATTCATAAGGCATCTAGATATGAAAATGTTGTTATAACGGGAGATTTTAACTTTAGACAAATTGATTGGAACAATATGACAAGAAATCTTGAGTCTAGTGACTTTCTTGATACGGTTCAGGATTGCTTTTTAGAACAGGTTGTGACAGAACCAAATAGAGGAAACAATCTGCTTGACTTGGTTCTTGCCAACAAAGATTCACTAATTAATAATCTTGAGGTTAATGATGAGCTTGGGGAAAGTGATCACAAATCACTTAGTTTCAATATATCAAGGAATTACCCAGATAACTGCAATCAAATCTCTGTCCCAGATTTTCGCTTGGCCGACTTCATGGGACTGAAAAATTACCTGGGTGGGCTAAACTGGGATGTCCTGACTATGGTTCAGGTAGGTGATCTTGGTTGCCAATATGACGTTTTTCAGAGCATAGTTCTAGCTGCCCAGACAACTTTTGTTCCGAGTAGGGAAATTAGATCTAACAAAAATTATCCCAGATGGATGAACAATAGATTAAAACATCTTATTGGTCAAAAGAGAGGCATATATAGGCATATCAAAAGAGGGGATGGGCAGTTAAGAAATCAATATATTCAATTAAAGAGAGAAATAAAGGAATAAGAAAAGCAAAAAGGGATTGTGAGGCTAAGGTCCCAAGGGATTCAAAGATTAACCCTAAAGAATTCTTTCAGGTATACAGAAGTAAGATTAGGGACAAGCTTGGCCCGCTTAAGAGTAACTCTGGTCAGATCACTGACAGTGACAAGGATATGTGTGAAATTCTAAATACCTACTTCCTCTCAGTTTTCACAAAGGAAAATACTAGCGATATTCCTTAAATAATAGATTATGTAGAACAGGATGATAATAAACTATGTACGATTGCGGTAACTAGTGACATGGTCCTTAGACAAATAGAGAAACTAAAACCTAACAAATCCCCAGGCCCTGATGAACTGTTTGCAAGGGTGTTAAAGGAATGTAAAGAGGAACTTAGCATACCTTTGGCTAATCTTTTTAACATATCACTACAAACTGGCATAGTGCCTGATAAGTGGAAAATGGCAAATGTAATACCTATTTACAAGGCAGGTGACAGGTCCTTGGCTTCGAACTATAGACCAATAAGCCTTACCTACATAGTGGGAAAATTTATGGAATCAATAATTGCCGAAGCAATTCGTAGCCATCTTGACAGGCACAGATTGATTAATGAATCTCAACACGGTTTTACAAAGGGGCGTTCCTGTCTTACAAATTTACTAACTTTTTTCACTAAGGTGTTTGAGGAGGTAGATCATGGTAATGAATATGATATTGTGCATATGGACTTCAGTAAGGCTTTCGATAAAGTTCCACACCAGAGGCTATTGAGGAAACTTAAGGCACACGGAATAGGAGGAGAATTTTTTTCCTGGGTAGAGGCATGGTTGATAAATAGACAGGAGAGAGCTTGCATAAATGGGGAGCAATCAGAATGGGGGCACGTCACAAGCGGTGTTCCTCAGGGATCAGTGTTGGGCCCGTTGTTGTTCACAATTTACATAAACGACATAGATGAGGGAATAAATAGCGACATAAACAAATTTGCTGATGACACCAAAATAGGCCGTCTAATTCATTCTAATGAGGACATTAGAGCACTCCAGGATGATTTGAATAGACTGATGCAATGGTCGGAGAAGTGGCAGATGCAATTTATTATTGACAAATGCAAAGTTCTAAATGTTGGACAGTTAAATAACCATGCCACATACAAACTAAATAATGTAGATCTTAATACTTCTTCTTCTTCTGATGACCAGAGCTTTGGTAAGATGGGTAAGGAAGAAGGATGGGTAAGGATGGAAATATTGGAAAAGGGTGGGAGGGGGGGGGAGAGGTAGGATATAAAAGGTAAGTGGCCCAACCACTTTGGTGTAATTTAAAAAGTGTGTGAATAATACTAACCCATCATAGTCACATAGATATAATAGGTATATAAGTACATGACTCTGAATTGGTAGTAATTATACAAGTTGCAATTGCTTTTTTTTTTTTTCGCGATTGCACAACGGATATTTATACAACAAGAAAGGCATTAATTTTCTGGCCAGTTTATAAGTTCGTGACAATAGCTTCTTAATGGTGGTGTCCAACAATAGTCAATAGCATAATTTTACATTAGAGAGTCATTTAAGATGTCTCCCTAATTGGGGGCGATGATTTTCTCAATATACATAGAAGGGTTCTGGTGGTACCCAATCTTCTTCATCAGGTAAGATGCTCAAAATCATGGGTCGAGGGTAATCATCTTTATGAATAAAACGACGAACCCTCTGTGGGAGAGTCATTCTTTGAGTCCTGTGAGGCGGAGTATTGATGGTGTAATCGGTGGTATTTATCGCTTGTATAGGATGTTCTCTATCTGGCATGTATAGTTCTTGCATTGTATAAAGTTGTTTCTTTTTTAGGGTGTCAAGGCGTACATTTATGGCAGTAATATCTTGTTGTGTGTGTAAATCTTCCATTTTAACTCTGTCTCTCCTCCTGGTATCGGTAATAAAGCGAAGAGCTCTATTCTGGACCCTTTGTAACCGTAGCATGTTGGTCTTTGTTGTTAATGACATTGGGACACAAGGGTATTCGAGTATAGGTCTTATTATCATTTTATACAGATGTTTTTTGACATGTTGAGGGGCTTGATTGAATCGAAAGAGTCTGCTAAGACCGGCTTTGGCTGTGTTGATCTTTTTAGTTACATGAGATGTTGAGTGGAGCAGCCTGTCTATTTCATATCCCAAGATCTTGTTAGGGTTTCTAATGGCTACAGGTGTACCTCTGATGGAGATACCCCCTTTATCTTCGATGGTTGATGCAAAACACTACTGATTGCGAAAAGGATTTAGGAGTTCTGGTTAGCAGTAATCTAAAACCAAGACAACAGTGCATTAGTGTTCGCAATAAAGCTAACAGAATTCTTGGCTTCATATCTAGAAGTATAAATAACAGAAGTTCTCAGGTTGTTCTTCAATTCTACATATCCTTTGTTAGGCCTCATTTAGACTATGCTGCTCAGTTCTGGTCACCGTATTACAGAATGGATATAAATGCACTAGAGAACGTACTGAGGAGGATGACAAAGATGATCCCATGTATCAGAAATCTTCCCTATGAGGATAGACTGAGGGCCCTGAATCTGCACTCTCTCGAAAGGCATAGAATTAGGGGGGATATGATCGAGGTGTATAAATGGAAAACAGGAATAAATAAAGGGGATGTAAATAGCGTGCTGAAAATTTACAGTTAAGGCAGGACTCGCAGCAATGGTTTCAAGTTGGAAAAATTCAGATTCAGGAAGGATATAGGAAAGCACTGGTTTGGTAATAGAGTTGTGGATGAGTGGAACAAACTCCCGAGTAAAGTTATTCAGGCTAAAACGTTGTGTAGTTTTAAAAATAGGTTAGATAAATACATGAGTGGGTGTGGGTGGGTGTGAGTTGAACCTGACTAGCTTGTGCTGCTGGGTCTGGTGCAGTGCTCCATCCCTGAGTGGAGATTATCAGACCGGATGGGTCATTGGGCTAATCTGGGATGGGGGGTTATTGGTCTAATCCGGGGGGGACATGGACCTGCTCCGCATGGGCCAGTAGGCCTGTTGCAGTGTTCCTACTTTCTTTTGTTCTTATGTTCTTAAAAATATCTCTTGATGAGTTTGCTACAATTACCGAATCGATTGATAAATAGATTAAATTCTGAGTTAATTAAGATGTAACCGACTAATGTGGTCATAAGGATAAATATAATGGCTAAAGAAAGTTGGAAATTTTATTTCAGAATTTTTGTTGGTAAATTTGATTTTGTTATTAGTGTTATTTATAACTTTTAGATTAGTCATTTATTTGATGATTTATATCAGTTTCGAGAGGTCATTAGTTCCTATTTTTTTTCATATTTTATTTAAAAGACATACATAGTACATAAAAGTAAACGACAAATTACATAGTGAAAACAGTGGTGAAAAATTCTGTGTAGCACATGTACTTTCCAATTAACATATTACATCTGAAATACACAAATCTGTACAGTAAACAATGACCATTCCAATCCTTGAAGTAATGACATTATGTCTGGAACACTAAATCTAACCTAAAGACTCCTTGGCAAGTACATCTCATTCCTGATTGTACATCCTGCCACGGAATGTACACCTTACATTGTACATCCTGCCACGGAATGTACACCTTACATTGTACATTCCTGCCACGGAATGTACACCTTACATTGTACATCCTGCCACGGAATGTACACCTTACATTGTACATCCTGCCACGGAATGTACACCTTACATTGTACATCCTGCCACGGAATGTACACCTTACATTGTACATCCTGCCACGGAATGTACACCTTACATTGTACATCCTGCCACGGAATGTACACCTTACATTGTACATCCTGCCACAGAATGTACACCTTACATTGTACATCCTGCCACGGAATGTACACCTTACATTGTACATCCTGCCACGGAATGTACACCTTACATTGTACATCCTGCCACGGAATGTACACCTTACATTGTACATCCTGCCACAGAATGTACACCTTACATTGTACATCCTGCCACGGAATGTACACCTTACATTGTACATCCTGCCACGGAGTGTACACCTTACATTGTACATCCTGCCACGGAATGTACACCTTACATTGTACATCCTGCCACGGAATGTACACCTTACATTGTACATCCTGCCACAGAATGTACACCTTACATTGTACATCCTGCCACGGAATGTACACCTTACATTGTACATCCTGCCACGGAGTGTACACCTTACATTGTACATCCTGCCACGGAGTGTACACCTTACATTGTACATCCTGCCACAGAATGTACACCTTACATTGTACATCCTGCCACGGAATGTACACCTTACATTGTACATCCTGCCACAGAATGTACACCTTACATTGTACATCCTGCCACGGAATGTACACCTTACATTGTACATCCTGCCACAGAATGTACACCTTACATTGTACATCCTGCCACAGAATGTACACCTTACATTGTACATCCTGCCACGGAATGTACACCTTACATTGTACATCCTGCCACAGAATGTACACCTTACATTGTACATCCTGCCACAGAATGTACACCTTACATTGTACATCCTGCCACAGAATGTACACCTTACATTGTACATCCTGCCACGGAATGTACACCTTACATTGTACATCCTGCCACGGAGTGTACACCTTACATTGTACATCCTGCCACGGAATGTACACCTTACATTGTACATCCTGCCACAGAATGTACACCTTACATTGTACATCCTGCCACGGAATGTACACCTTACATTGTACATCCTGCCACAGAATGTACACCTTACATTGTACATCCTGCCACAGAATGTACACCTTACATTGTACATCCTGCCACAGAATGTACACCTTACATTGTACATCCTGCCACGGAATGTACACCTTACATTCAGAAAACACTACCCCCCCCCTTCTTGCATGTCAATCCACCTGACACGTAACAATCTTTATATGTAACTTTATATTGTATGAAATACTTTCATTATTCCATATTGAACAACATGATACGTTCAGTATCACTCAATGTATTGAGATAATATAAAATTCAATTCTACATGATTCATGTACAACGTATATCTACTAAACACCCAAACATATCACCTTCTCCAGGAAGGTATAAATATATACATATGTTACATACACTTTACAACACAACCAGTGAAACTACAAAAACCTAATACTATGTCATCCATCAATTACCCTATAATATATATCAACTCAACGGTAACCTAAACCTACGGGCTCTATAGAGCTCCCATGAAAAAATAATATGTAATAAGAAAACAGGATGAGTCAAGCTTTCTAAAAATATTTCGCCAATATCATTAAAACCACTACTAAGATGTAAGTCTGTTAGCACAAAACATAACAGTGCATGACCTTCACACGTCGATAAATACTGAAGCCTTCCTACCACACACAATACTTCATGTGTATATATATATTTCGCATTCACACAGTGCATCCATTTTGTCATTTCATTACACACATACCAATAATTTCGTTGCAGATGAATAATATTCCATCACATTACGACATCTGTCGTCCTTTGTCAATTATATAATTAATAATTAAATTGAAGAACTTAGCTCAGTGGTGACGTGTACTTAGCTCTGTGAAGACCTGTTTGTGTGCTCTCTGTGAATCTGAACCAGGATGCCCTCTCTTGAGCAGCTTTACCAGCAGCTGAGAGAAGAACTCAGAGTTGCTAAACTGGAGATACGGCGATTAACGGAGGAGAACAAGAGGATTCGTAGAAATCCTCCTGTTGTGAGTCCCCAGGTTAAGAGGGGAGCTTGGTCAGTGGTCGGGCAACATGGAACCAAGCTGAAGATTAAGAAAACGGTTGGAGAGGCAGAAACAACGAGAAACCAGAAGACTGCCGTGGAAACTTCCAACTCATTCTCGGTGCTACCTGACGAATGTGAGTGTTCTACTGGGAATGCCACAACGAGCACCAAGGAAGCATTGGCAGACGTGAGTGAGACATCCCTAGAAACCCCAACGAAGACCATCGAGAACGTCATGACGAATTCTACAAGTGGTGTAATGCTACCTGGCGAATTTGAGTCGACTACTCGGAGCATCACTACGGACGACGCCAAGGAAGGTAAAAACATTGTTGTTGTTGGGGATAGTCAGATTAGGTACATGGATAGGGCATTCTGTTTGAAGGATAGGAGTAGGAGGCAGAGAGTGTGTTTTCCTGGGGCTGAGATGAAGGATATTGTTAGCCGTCTGGATGACATCATGAGAGGTAATGGGAGCAATCCTATTATCTGTCTCAGTGCTGGAGGCAACGATGTTGGCAGACGTAGGAGTGAGGACCTGATTAGCAGGTATAGGTCAGCAATAGAGATAATTAGGAAGAAGGGTGGGAAACCTGTCATATGTGGCATTTTGCCAAGGAGAGGAGTTGGAAATGAATGGTTGTCCAGAGCAATTGGTGTCAATTGCTGGCTGGACAAATACTGTAAGGAAAATGCGGTAACATTCATTGACAACTGGGACCTCTTCTATGGCAGAAATGACATGTATGCCAGGGATGGGGTTCACTTGTCTAGGTGTGGGGTGGGAGCACTGGCCAAAGCAGTGGAGGGAGCTGTTAGGTCTTTAAACTAGGAATAGTTAGTGGTATGGGTTTCTGCGGGAAAACTGTGAAGTCTCAGGGTAGTAATATGAGTACTAGGAGAACTAGTAATAGGCAAAATGAGGTGGATATCGGAAGGCCAGTGGCACTAATTGACAAGGACAGTAATAGGTTTAGTGGAATAACAGAAAGGAGCAGGAATGATAAAGAGAAAGGAGGGTCCTTAAGTATATATTACACAAATAGTCGCAGTGCTAGGAATAAGATGGACGAGTTGAGACTAGTTGCTAGTGCAGGTAACATAGATGTATTTGCCATTACTGAGACGTGGTTTAATTCAAAAAGTCGGGACATGCCTGCAGAATGTCACATTCAGGGTTTCAAATTGTTCCAAGTAGATAGAAGTATCGGGAAGGGGGGTGGGGTGGCATTGTATGTCCGAGATCGCTTGAACTGTTGCATGAAAACGGGTATTAAGTCTGAAGTAACACATACAGAGTCTGTTTGGATAGAATTTTCAGAGGGGCATGAAAAATTAACTTTAGGTGTGATATACCGTCCCCCAAATTTAGATAGGGACCAGGGAAGACTACTATGGGAGGAAATTGTTAGGGCCACAAGGCACGATAATGTAGTAATTCTAGGAGACTTTAACTTTAGTCATATTGATTGGAATTTCTTGACTGGGAATTTAGAATCATACGACTTCTTAGAAGTAGTTCAGGATTGTTTTCTGAAGCAGTTTGTGACAGAACCTACAAGGGGTAATAACCTGCTTGACTTAGTTCTGGCAAACAATGAATCCCTTGTTAATAATTTAGAAGTTTCAGAAGAACTGGGTGCTAGCGACCACAAATCAATTACATTTAGAATTGAATGGAAGTATGATAGTAGGGATAACTCAGTAACAGTCCCAGATTTTCGCTTAGCAGATTACGATGGGCTTAGAGAACACTTATCATCTGTTGACTGGGGTAACGAAGAGAGCTATCAATATGACAGTTTTCTGAACACAATACATGCTGCTCAAAGAACATTTATCCCTTATAAAGAAATTAGATCAAATAGAAATGACCCAAAATGGATGAATAATAGGCTGAAATATCTACTAGGGCATAAGAAAGGAATTTATAGGCGTATCAAAAGAGGCGAGGGTCATCTTATGAATCAGTATATTGACACTAAGAGGGACATTAAAAAGGGGATAAGAAAAGCTAAAAGGGACTATGAAATTAAAGTTGCTAGGGATTCTAAAACTAACCCAAAAAGTTTTTTCCAGGTATATAGAACAAAAGTCAGAGATAAGATAGGTCCCCTTAAAAATAACTATGGGCATCTTACTGACAAAGAGAATGAAATGTGCTCGATTTTAAATAATTATTTTCTCTCGGTTTTTACACAGGAAGACACTAGTAGTGTTCCGGTAATTAATTTTTATAGTGGGCCAGAAGAAGATAAATTATGTAACATCATAGTCACTAGTGAAATGGTTGTGAAGCAGATAGACCGACTGAAGCAAAATAAGTCACCGGGTCCTGATGAGGTTTTTTCAAGGGTTCTAAAGGAATGCAAAATGGAAGTCTGTGAACCATTAACTAATATTTTTAATTTATCTCTTCAAACAGGTGTAGTGTCTGATATGTGGAAGATGGCTAATGTAATTCCTATTTTTAAAACAGGGGACAAGTCGTTACCGTCAAATTACCGCCCAATAAGCCTGACCTCAATTGTAGGCAAATTACTAGAGTCAATTATAGCTCAAATTATAAGAAGCCATCTCGATAAGCATAGCTTGATTAATGATACTCAGCATGGATTCACAAGAGGCCGGTCTTGTCTAACTAATTTATTAACTTTTTTCAGTAAAGCTTTTGAGGCTGTTGACCACGATAAAGAATTTGATATTATTTACTTAGATTTTAGTAAGGCATTTGATAGAGTTCCGCACCAAAGACTGTTGAAGAAAGTAGCAGCTCATGGCATTGGGGGAAGAGTGCTCTCGTGGATCGAATCATGGCTCACAGACAGGAAGCAGAGAGTGTCCATAAATGGGGTTAAATCCGAGTGGGGATCAGTAACAAGTGGCGTTCCACAGGGATCAGTCTTGGGCCCGTTGTTGTTTATAATATATATCAATGATCTTGATGAAGGAATTACTAGTGATATGAGCAAATTCGCCGATGACACGAAGATAGGTAGGATAATTGATTCAAACGTAGATGTTAGGGAACTTCAGGAGGATTTAGACAAACTCTACTCTTGGTCAGAAAAGTGGCAGATGCAGTTCAATGTAGATAAATGCAAGGTTCTGAAGCTCGGAAGTGTCCATAACCCTAGCACTTATAAGTTAAATAATGTAGAACTTAGCCATACAGATTGCGAAAAGGACTTGGGGGTTATGGTAAGCAGCAACCTTAAACCAAGACAGCAATGCCTAAGCGTACGTAATAAGGCAAATAGATTACTGGGATTTATATCAAGAAGTGTAAGCAACAGAAGTCCAGAGGTCATACTGCAGCTTTATACATCATTAGTAAGGCCTCACCTAGATTATGCAGCTCAATTCTGGTCTCCATATTACAGAATGGACATAAATTCGTTAGAAAACATTCAGCGTAGGATGACTAAATTAATACATAGCATTAGAAATCTTCCTTATGAAGAAAGATTGAAGACTCTTAAGTTACATTCACTTGTTAGACGAAGAATGAGGGGAGACCTGATCGAAGTGTATAAGTGGAAGATAGGTATTAATAAAGGGGATATTAACAAGGTCTTGAGGATATCTCTCCAAGAGAGAACCCGCAGTAATGGATTTAAATTAGATAAGTTTAGATTTAGAAAGGACATAGGAAAGTATTGGTTTGGAAATAGGGTAGTTGATGAGTGGAACAGTCTACCTAGTTGGGTTATTGAGGCTAGGACTTTGGGTAGTTTCAAATTTAGGTTGGATAAGTACATGAGTGGGAGGGGTTGGATTTGAGTGGGACTTGCACATCAGAGCTTATTTCTTGGGTAGCATTGAAAATTGGGTTAAGAACATAAGAACATAAGAAAGGAGGAACACTGCAGCAGGCCTGTTGGCCCATACTAGGCAGGTCCTTTACAATTCATCCCACTAACAAACATTTGACCAACCCAATTTTCAATGCTACCCAAGAAATAAGCTCTGATGTGCAAGTCCCACTCAAATCCAACCCCTCCCACTCATGTACTTATCCAACCTAAATTTGAAACTACCCAAAGTCCTAGCCTCAATAACCCAACTAGGTAGACTGTTCCACTCATCAACTACCCTATTTCCAAACCAATACTTTCCTATGTCCTTTCTAAATCTAAACTTATCTAATTTAAATCCATTACTGCGGGTTCTCTCTTGGAGAGATATCCTCAAGACCTTGTTAATATCCCCTTTATTAATACCTATCTTCCACTTATACACTTCGATCAGGTCTCCCCTCATTCTTCGTCTAACAAGTGAATGTAACTTAAGAGTCTTCAATCTTTCTTCATAAGGAAGATTTCTAATGCTATGTATTAATTTAGTCATCCTACGCTGAATGTTTTCTAACGAATTTATGTCCATTCTGTAATATGGAGACCAGAATTGAGCTGCATAATCTAGGTGAGGCCTTACTAATGATGTATAAAGCTGCAGTATGACCTCTGGACTTCTGTTGCTTACACTTCTTGATATAAATCCCAGTAATCTATTTGCCTTATTACGTACGCTTAGGCATTGCTGTCTTGGTTTAAGGTTGCTGCTTACCATAACCCCCAAGTCCTTTTCGCAATCTGTATGGCTAAGTTCTACATTATTTAACTTATAAGTGCTAGGGTTATGGACACTTCCGAGCTTCAGAACCTTGCATTTATCTACATTGAACTGCATCTGCCACTTTTCTGACCAAGAGTAGAGTTTGTCTAAATCCTCCTGAAGTTCCCTAACATCTACGTTTGAATCAATTATCCTACCTATCTTCGTGTCATCGGCGAATTTGCTCATATCACTAGTAATTCCTTCATCAAGATCATTGATATATATTATAAACAACAACGGGCCCAAGACTGATCCCTGTGGAACGCCACTTGTTACTGATCCCCACTCGGATTTAACCCCATTTATGGACACTCTCTGCTTCCTGTCTGTGAGCCATGATTCGATCCACGAGAGCACTCTTCCCCCAATGCCATGAGCTGCTACTTTCTTCAACAGTCTTTGGTGCGGAACTCTATCAAATGCCTTACTAAAATCTAAGTAAATAATATCAAATTCTTTATCGTGGTCAACAGCCTCAAAAGCTTTACTGAAAAAAGTTAATAAATTAGTTAGACAAGACCGGCCTCTTGTGAATCCATGCTGAGTATCATTAATCAAGCTATGCTTATCGAGATGGCTTCTTATAATTTGAGCTATAATTGACTCTAGTAATTTGCCTACAATTGAGGTCAGGCTTATTGGGCGGTAATTTGACGGTAACGACTTGTCCCCTGTTTTAAAAATAGGAATTACATTAGCCATCTTCCACATATCAGACACTACACCTGTTTGAAGAGATAAATTAAAAATATTAGTTAATGGTTCACAGACTTCCATTTTGCATTCCTTTAGAACCCTTGAAAAAACCTCATCAGGACCCGGTGACTTATTTTGCTTCAGTCGGTCTATCTGCTTCACAACCATTTCACTAGTGACTATGATGTTACATAATTTATCTTCTTCTGGCCCACTATAAAAATTAATTACCGGAACACTACTAGTGTCTTCCTGTGTAAAAACCGAGAGAAAATAATTATTTAAAATCGAGCACATTTCATTCTCTTTGTCAGTAAGATGCCCATAGTTATTTTTAAGGGGACCTATCTTATCTCTGACTTTTGTTCTATATACCTGGAAAAAACTTTTTGGGTTAGTTTTAGAATCCCTAGCAACTTTAATTTCATAGTCCCTTTTAGCTTTTCTTATCCCCTTTTTAATGTCCCTCTTAGTGTCAATATACTGATTCATAAGATGACCCTCGCCTCTTTTGATACGCCTATAAATTCCTTTCTTATGCCCTAGTAGATATTTCAGCCTATTATTCATCCATTTTGGGTCATTTCTATTTGATCTAATTTCTTTATAAGGGATAAATGTTCTTTGAGCAGCATGTATTGTGTTCAGAAAACTGTCATATTGATAGCTCTCTTCGTTACCCCAGTCAACAGATGATAAGTGTTCTCTAAGCCCATCGTAATCTGCTAAGCGAAAATCTGGGACTGTTACTGAGTTATCCCTACTATCATACTTCCATTCAATTCTAAATGTAATTGATTTGTGGTCGCTAGCACCCAGTTCTTCTGAAACTTCTAAATTATTAACAAGGGATTCATTGTTTGCCAGAACTAAGTCAAGCAGGTTATTACCCCTTGTAGGTTCTGTCACAAACTGCTTCAGAAAACAATCCTGAACTACTTCTAAGAAGTCGTATGATTCTAAATTCCCAGTCAAGAAATTCCAATCAATATGACTAAAGTTAAAGTCTCCTAGAATTACTACATTATCGTGCCTTGTGGCCCTAACAATTTCCTCCCATAGTAGTCTTCCCTGGTCCCTATCTAAATTTGGGGGACGGTATATCACACCTAAAGTTAATTTTTCATGCCCCTCTGAAAATTCTATCCAAACAGACTCTGTATGTGTTACTTCAGACTTAATACCCGTTTTAATGCAACAGTTCAAGCGATCTCGGACATACAATGCCACCCCACCCCCCTTCCCGATACTTCTATCTACTTGGAACAATTTGAAACCCTGAATGTGACATTCTGCAGGCATGTCCCGACTTTTTGAATTAAACCACGTCTCAGTAATGGCAAATACATCTATGTTACCTGCACTAGCAACTAGTCTCAACTCGTCCATCTTATTCCTAGCACTGCGACTATTTGTGTAATATATACTTAAGGACCCTCCTTTCTCTTTATCATTCCTGCTCCTTTCTGTTATTCCACTAAACCTATTACTGTCCTTGTCAATTAGTGCCACTGGCCTTCCGATATCCACCTCATTTTGCCTATTACTAGTTCTCCTAGTACTCATATTACTACCCTGAGACTTCACAGTTTTCCCGCAGAAACCCATACCACTAACTATTCCTAGTTTAAAGACCTAACAGCTCCCTCCACTGCGTTGGCCAGTGCTCCCACCCCACACCTAGACAAGTGAACCCCATCCCTGGCATACATGTCATTTCTGCCATAGAAGAGGTCCCAGTTGTCAATGAATGTTACCGCATTTTCCTTACAGTATTTGTCCAGCCAGCAATTGACACCAATTGCTCTGGACAACCATTCATTTCCAACTCCTCTCCTTGGCAAAATGCCACATATGACAGGTTTCCCACCCTTCTTCCTAATTATCTCTATTGCTGACCTATACCTGCTAATCAGGTCCTCACTCCTACGTCTGCCAACATCGTTGCCTCCAGCACTGAGACAGATAATAGGATTGCTCCCATTACCTCTCATGATGTCATCCAGACGGCTAACAATATCCTTCATCCCAGCCCCAGGAAAACACACTCTCTGCCTCCTACTCCTATCCTTCAAACAGAATGCCCTATCCATGTACCTAATCTGACTATCCCCAACAACAACAATGTTTTTACCTTCCTTGGCGTCGTCCGTAGTGATGCTCCGAGTAGTCGACTCAAATTCGCCAGGTAGCATTACACCACTTGTAGAATTCGTCATGACGTTCTCGATGGTCTTCGTTGGGGTTTCTAGGGATGTCTCACTCACGTCTGCCAATGCTTCCTTGGTGCTCGTTGTGGCATTCCCAGTAGAACACTCACATTCGTCAGGTAGCACCGAGAATGAGTTGGAAGTTTCCACGGCAGTCTTCTGGTTTCTCGTTGTTTCTGCCTCTCCAACCGTTTTCTTAATCTTCAGCTTGGTTCCATGTTGCCCGACCACTGACCAAGCTCCCCTCTTAACCTGGGGACTCACAACAGGAGGATTACTACGAATCCTCTTGTTCTCCTCCGTTAATCGCCGTATCTCCAGTTTAGCAACTCTGAGTTCTTCTCTCAGCTGCTGGTAAAGCTGCTCAAGAGAGGGCATCCTGGTTCAGATTCACAGAGAGCACACAAACAGGTCTTCACAGAGCTAAGTACACGTCACCACTGAGCTAAGTACACGTCACCACTGAGCTAAGTACACGTCACCACTGAGCTAAGTACACGTCACCACTGAGCTAAGTACACGTCACCACTGAGCTAAGTACACGTCACCACTGAGCTAAGTACACGTCACCACTGAGCTAAGTACACGTCACCACTGAGCTAAGTACACGTCACCACTGAGCTAAGTACACGTCACCACTGAGCTAAGTACACGTCACCACTGAGCTAAGTACACGTCACCACTGGAGCTAAGTACACGTCACCACTGAGCTAAGTACACGTCACCACTGAGCTAAGTACACGTCACCACTGAGCTAAGTACACGTCACCACACGAGCTAAGTACACGTCACCACACATCTAAGTACACGTCACCACACGGGCTAAGTACACGTCACCACACGAGCTAAGTACACGTCACCACTGGAGCTAAGTACACGTCACCACTGAGCTAAGTACACGTCACCACTGGAGCTAAGTACACGTCACCACTGGAGCTAAGTACACGTCACCACTGGAGCTAAGTACACGTCACCACTGAGCTAAGTACACGTCACCACTGGAGCTAAGTACACGTCACCACTGGAGCTAAGTACACGTCACCACTGGAGCTAAGTACACGTCACCACTGGGCTAAGTACACGTCACCACTGGAGCTAAGTACACGTCACCACTGGAGCTAAGTACACGTCACCACTGGGCTAAGTACACGTCACCACTGGAGCTAAGTACACGTCACCACTGGAGCTAAGTACACGTCACCACTGGGCTAAGTACACGTCACCACTGGAGCTAAGTACACGTCACCACTGGGCTAAGTACACGTCACCACTGGAGCTAAGTACACGTCACCACTGGAGCTAAGTACACGTCACCACTGAGCTAAGTACACGTCACCACTGGAGCTAAGTACACGTCACCACTGGAGCTAAGTACACGTCACCACTGGGCTAAGTACACGTCACCACTGGAGCTAAGTACACGTCACCACTGGAGCTAAGTACACGTCACCACTGAGCTAAGTACACGTCACCACTGGAGCTAAGTACACGTCACCACTGGAGCTAAGTACACGTCACCACTGGAGCTAAGTACACGTCACCACTGAGCTAAGTACACGTCACCACTGGAGCTAAGTACACGTCACCACTGAGCTAAGTACACGTCACCACTCAAGCTAAGTACACGTCACTGAGCTACGTACGTGTCACCACTGGAGCTAAGTACACATCACCACTGGAGCTAAGTACACGTCACCACTGGCGAAAGTACACGTCACCACTGGCGAGTACACGTCACCACTGGCGAAGTACACGTCACCACTGGCGAAGTACACGTCACCACTGGCGTTATGTACACGTCACCACTGGAGCTAAGTACACGTCACCACTGGAGCTAAGTACACGTCACCACTGGAGCTAAGTACACGTCACCACTGAGCTAAGTACACGTCACCACTGGAGCTAAGTACACGTCACCACTGGAGCTAAGTACACGTCACCACTGGAGCTAAGTACACGTCACCACTGGAGCTAAGTACACGTCACCACTGAGCTAAGTACACGTCACCACTGGAGCTAAGTACACGTCACCACTGGAGCTAAGTACACGTCACCACTGGAGCTAAGTACACGTCACCACTGAGCTAAGTACACGTCACCACTGGAGCTAAGTACACGTCACCACTGGAGCTAAGTACACGTCACCACTGGAGCTAAGTACACGTCACCACTGGAGCTAAGTACACGTCACCACTGGAGCTAAGTACACGTCACCACTGAGCTAAGTACACGTCACCACTGGAGCTAAGTACACGTCACCACTGGAGCTAAGTACACGTCACCACTGGAGCTAAGTACACGTCACCACTGGAGCTAAGTACACGTCACCACTGAGCTAAGTACACGTCACCACTGGAGCTAAGTACACGTCACCACTGGAGCTAAGTACACGTCACCACTGGAGCTAAGTACACGTCACCACTGAGCTAAGTACACGTCACCACTGGAGCTAAGTACACGTCACCACTGGAGCTAAGTACACGTCACCACTGTAATTGTTTTAGACGCGTCCATATTTCGTTCCACGCATACATATGGTATGTTCCTTCAACAGCAGCCACCACTGACCTACCTTCCACTCCTTCGAGGATCCGCAATTTAACACACGTCGGTTCCCTCACTGTCATTAATAACCTCAACATGGCCTCACCAACTATCTTGAGGATATCTCTCCAAGAGAGAACCCGCAGTAATGGATTTAAATTAGATAAGTTTAGATTTAGAAAGGACATAGGAAAGTATTGGTTTGGAAATAGGGTAGTAGATGAGTGGAACAGTCTACCTAGTTGGGTTATTGAGGCTAGGACTTTAGGTAGTTTCAAATTTAGGTTGGATAAATACATGAGTGGGAGGGGTTGGATTTGAGTGGGACTTGCATCAGAGCTTATTTCTTGGGTAGCATTGAAAATTGGGTTGGTCAAATTTTTGTTAGTGGGATGAATTGTAAAGGACCTGCCTAGTATGGGCCAACAGGCCTGCTGCAGTGTTCCTCCTTTCTTATGTTCTTATGTTCTTAAATCCCTACCCCCCCACCACCGGTGGATATCCTTACGTACTCGCACAAGTCCACCTCCCCTCCCACCCCCCTCCCTTATATAACTTCGTTTTAGGTACACGCTCATCATCCTTTTTCCAGAGGTAAAAGTCCCAGCCCTCCCCGACTGACCGGAAGTGTTAACACCACTCTACTTAACCATTCGCAGCCCGATCCCCATATAAACCTAAAAACCCCATGTTGTAAACATTTCACCTCACGTCTCATCAGCGGGTACATGACAACGACATGCCATATCTTGCTGTACAATAGCACGTTCGTCACTATTACTCTTTGATGCAGCGTTAGTTGCTCAACCCTCAAACCACCAAGTCTTTTCAATACTCCATCCACTATTCGCACCGAATTCACCTCTTGAGCCACCCGTGTATTTCTCACATAAATTATCCCACATATCATTAGTTGATCCACCACCTTCCACCCACCCCCTACCACCTCATCCCCATTTGTACTATCCCTTAGGTCTAGAAACTTAGTCTTCTCAACATTAATTTTCATACCTGAAGCCTCCCCAAACACATCCACCACCTTACCCACCCTAAGCAAGTCCCTATTACCTCTCACCAAAACAGTCGTGTCATCCACATAACCTACGATACCAGCCCCCCCTCCCCCCGGTCAGTACCCTCCCCACCTCCCGCAACACACCTCCGAATGGCCCTATAAAATGGATCCTGTATACACGAAAATAATATTTGTGATAGTGGGCAACCTTGGCGCAGTCCCCGTCGCATCTGTATTTTAACTCCTAGCCTCCCGTTAACCTGCACCCTCATCGACGCCCCCTGATACAATAATTTTGCCCAAGATATTATTTCTTCCCCAAAACCTTGCCAACGCATGAACCTCCATAACGCTTCCCTTTCTACACTATCATAAGCAGCCTTCCAATCTAATGCCAATACACCTCCATCACCCAACTCCCCCCGTTTCTCTATAAATTCTCGAATCATGCCATGCCCTTCATACATCGACCTTCCTGGCACCCCATATTGCCCCCTATCAATTACCTTGCCTATTACCCTCTTGATTCTGTTCCCTAATATTCTCGCAAACAACTTATAATCTCCACACATAAGCGAAAGTGCCCGATAATCCATTACCGTTGACTGCTCCCCTTTCGGTACCAACACCACAACGGCCGTCCGTTGCTGCTCTCCCATTACCTCAGCCACCTTAAGTATGTTAAACAGCCTTACTAAAAAAAACCTCAGAACCCCCCAATTCTTTACGTAGAAATCATTTGGCAGTCCGTCTATACCCGGTGCCTTTCCCAAGCTCACTCCTGACAACGCCTGCCAAATCTCACACTCCGTAATCGGCCCACCTAATGCCACCCGATCTTTACCATCAAGCTCACACTGCACATACTCTCCCATTTCCCCCAATGCCACTTCACAGATGCCCACGCTTTGCATATATGACTTAAACCAAGCGTCTACATATCCACTCATACCCTCTGTCGTTACCAATGCTTGACCTGCTCTATACCCTTCCATCACTACATGTACGTTTAACCCCATCATCTTCGTCGTCACTCTCCTCTTTCTCTGGCCTCTTAACACGCAAGCCGACGGCCGATCACCCCATAGCACTTCTTCCAATCCTCCCATAATTCGCGCACCATCAAAACGCTCGTTTTGCAGTACCCTAATACTCTCCTTTAAACCCTCTATGTCCTGCACTGGATAGGTTGCTCCTCCTCGTGCATAACAGTCACGCAGCTGCCCTTCAAGATATCTTTGAAACAGATACTTTAACCGATTATATTCCCTCCCACGACAAATATAATATTCTCTGATACGATTTTTAGCCACCGAATCTCACCAATTTACCAGTTCATCATCCCCTGGCGCCTCATCCACCAACCGTTCCCACAATTGCGCAAAAGACTGACGACATTCCTCACCCTACAAAAGCTTCACATTTAACTTCCAATAACCTTGACCCCTTCTAGGCAATCCCTCCCATTCTAGGTCCACCATTACTCCTCTGTGATCCGAAAAAACCGCGTCCACCACACGCACTCTGCTCACTATTACTGTTCGGGGCACATACAAGCGATCCAGTCTAGCAGCATATCCACGTCTAACAAAAGTATGTTCAACAACCCCACCCCCTTCAACGTCCATTAACCCCACTCCATTTAATAATTCCTCCAAAATCCCCGAACAATACCCTGCCCCTCTAGGTTCCACATCCTTACCCCTTATCACACAATTCCAATCACCACCAATTACAGCTACACCCGGCAAAGCACGCAAATAATATACTAGGACATCCTTCACAAATTTATTCTTAATATGCACATCTCCCTCTGCCGGACCATACACACATACCAAATTCATCTGTACCCTACCCCACCACCAATCTACATGAATCACCCTCCCCTCCCCACCCTCACAATGCCTCACTACGAACGGGCTAGTTTCCCTTACCAGGATGGCAACTCCTCCTTTCAACCTTATCGCATGCTCCACATACACATTATACCCATTCACCTTTAACTCATAACCTGGTCTGTAGTTGTGTTCCTGCACGAACACCACATCAACACTATTACGCACCAAATATTCACTAAACCATACACACTTTCTCTCTGATCTCAATCCATTAATGTTCAATGTCATGCACTTCAAGCTTACAGAGTGGTTTTCCTTCTTGACCCTGGTACTGTCTTGCCACCAGATCGTTTCGTGACACCTCGGTCCCTCTCCCCCCTTTAGAAACGCTCTTAACCAGCTCCTGCCCCATAGGGCCACTGTGTCCTCTCTGCGTAACTTCCGCCCAGGACTTTTTGCCAGTGCGCTGAGCAGACGCGATCATGTCCTCGGAGTCAGATAGCGCAGCAGCACGCTTCCGTGATGCTTCTCCTTCACCGCTTGCATCAAAATATTCTTATCACACTGCGCAGACCGCAGATCCTGTTCCACGCCCTGATCCACAGCAGACCCAAGAACTAGGTCTAGACTCCCAACCTTCCCAATACTCTTGTCAGCCAATAACACATTTAAAGCCATGGCTAATGAGTCTTCCACATCGCTATCACTCGCAGTCGGGGTGTTCTCTTTCAACACCTGAGCTGTGTTCAATGAAGGGGTGTCCCCCGTCACACCTGCTGATTCCATCTCCTCTGCTCTCTCGACCTCCTCACTCCAGGACCCACCTTGTGTAGGCAGAGTCACATAAGGCAAATCTTGCTCTTCACCCTTCTCTACTGCTGTATGTCATTGCCGTTGTTCCATGTTGCCACGCCTCCTTCCGCACAGAGCCGCTAGGTGATCATATGACCCACACAACCGACAGGTCCGGCTTTGCCCAGCGTATGTCACAAACACTTGGGTCCGAAATTCTGGCAGCACTACGTACGACGGAATAGGGTAACGTAACGTCATCTTCACAGAATACGTTCCTTCGAGTATCCCTGCGTATGGCCCAGTAGCCCACTTCCCAACAGTGGCCATATGTACTGTACCATATTTGCCCATCGCAAGACGGATGTCAGAATCATCAGCCTCGAATGGCACATTTCTAATCTTAACCCATGTGTAATGGTGAGAAACGTCGTGAAGTCGCACGGTCACAGCGGAGTTAACTGTCAAAGTAACCTCCTGGTACTTGTCTACCACCGCCTCATACACACTTGCCAAATTAAACTTGACAAAGATCCTCGTCGTGCCATTCAGCGCTACTCCACATATCTCCTCGTTAGCAATACCATATGTATCTCGTATGGTTGCAGGTAGTAGCAGGTCCATAGAAGTTCCTGTCACAGCCCCACGGATAAGCTCAACACAGACTGTGTTTATGCGTCTCCGGCTAGCCTGCGCCATGCTGTGAAAATATAACTGCCACTAATCAACGCCAGGGGCAGCAGCAGCGCACGTCCTCACTACTCAAAGGTTGAGAGACGAAAATGTGTTCCTATTATAAAATCTTACTTGAAAGTGTTTTGCTGAGGATGATTAGTTGATGGAATCGTACTTGTAAATATGTTATAAGCCAGTAGCCGGCAGTCTGCTAGAATGGTATCAATAAATTGACAGTCTAATATTCTCCACTAACTAACAACCGTTATAGACTTCAGTCATTCTCTTAATCCATGTTGCTTATTCTAGTACATCATGCATAGTGTGTACTGCCTAATGCTCTTGTTTCAAGTAAATAATGATATTGTTAATAAGCTACAGTTAAGTGACAAGCAAACTATTCTACAGTAATTAATCTATAAAGAAATCTTTTACATGATCACACACACACACACACACACACTCACACACACACACACGATGAGGTACATATAACCAAGGAGGAGGTGAAGAAGCTGCTATGCGAACTTGACACCTCAAAGGCGGTGGGACCAGACAACATCTCTCCATGGGTCCTTAAAGAGGGAGCAGAGATATTGTGTGAGCCAATAACAAAGATCTTCAACACATCATTTGAAACTGGGCAACTCCCTGAGGTATGGAAAATGGCAAATGTAGTCCCAATTTTTAAAAAGGGAGACAGACATGAGGCACTAAACTACAGACCTGTATCACTAACGTGTATAGTATGCAAGGTCATGGAGAAGATCATCAGGAGGAGAGTGGTGGGGCACCTGGAAAGAAACAAGTGTATAATTGACAACCAGCACGGTTTCAGGGAAGGAAAATCCTGTGTCACAAACCTACTAGAGTTTTATGACAAGGTGACAGAAGTAAGACAAGAGAGAGAGGGGTGGATCGACTGCGTATTTTTGGACTGCAAGAAGGCTTTCGACACAGTTCCTCACAAGAGGTTACTGCAAAAGCTAGAGGACCAGGCACACATAACAGGAAAGGCACTGCACTGGATCAGAGAATATCTGACAGGGAGGCAACAACGAGTCATGCTACGCGACGAGGTGTCAGAGTGGGCGCCTGTGACAAGCGGGGTTCCACAGGGGTCAGTCCTAGGACCTGTGCTGTTCTTGGTATACGTGAACGACATAACGGAAGGGATAGACTCAGAAGTGTCCTTGTTTGCAGACGATGTGAAGTTAATGAGAAGAATCGAATCGGACGAGGATCAGGCAGGACTACAAAGAGATCTGGACAGGCTACAAGCCTGGTCCAGCAACTGGCTCCTTGAATTTAACCCTGCCAAATGCAAAGTCATGAAGATTGGGGAAGGGCAAAGAAGACCGCAGACACAATATAGTTTAGATGGCCAAAGACTGCAAACCTCACTCAAGGAAAAAGATCTGGGGGTGAGTATAACACCGAGCATATCTCCTGAGGCGCATATCAATCAGATAACTGCTGCAGCATACGGGCGCCTGGCAAACCTACGGATAGCGTTCCCATACCTCAGTAAGGATTCGTTTAAGACTCTGTACACCATCTACGTCAGGCCCATACTGGAGTATGCAGCACCAGTTTGGAATCCACACCTAGTCAAGCACGTCAAGAAATTAGAGAAAGTGCAAAGGTTTGCAGCAAGACTAGTCCCAGAGCTACGGGGATTGTCCTATGAAGAAAGGTTGAGGGAAATCGGCCTGACGACACTGGAGGACAGGAGGGTCAGGGGAGACATGATAACGACATATAAAATACTGCGCGGAATAGACGAGGTGGACAAAGACGGGATGTTCCAGAGATGGGACACAGACACAAGAGGTCACAATTGGAAGTTGAAGACTCAGATGAATCAAAGGGATGTTAGGAAGTATTTCTTCAGTCATAGAGTAGTCAGGCCATGGAATAGCCTAGAAAGTGATGTGGTGGAGGCAGGAACCATACATAGTTTTAAGGCGAGGTATGATAGAGCTCATGGGGCAGGGAGAGAGAGGACCTAGTAGCAATCAGCGAAGAGGCGGGGCCAGGAGCTGTGACTCGACCCCTGCAACCACAAATAGGTGAGTACAAATAGGTGAGTACACACACACACACACACACACACACACACACATGACCCAGGTGACAAATTTTCAGAGAATTGGGTGGTTTGCGAGTGGAAGGATACGGCCTGTCAAAGTAATTTTCAAGGAAGAATCAGTTCGAACCAGGATTCTGCAAGAGAAAGCAAGACTGAGGGACAAACAGGGGTACCAGAGAGTATACCTCGACCGCGACAGAACACAAGACGAAAGGACTACACTGAAAGAGAGGGTACAGAGACGCAAGGAGGAACGAGAGGCAATGACGAAGATGAGCAGGACCCAGACACAGGAGGAAGGGCAAACACACCCCACAGAATCTCCCACCAAAAGACTCCAACCACGACATTCCCAACGCAACTGAGCAACCTATACTACAACCCACTCACTGTTCCCTCTGCCATCAACCCCCATATCACAAACCTCACCTCAACAGCTGTCCCTTATGGGCATTCTGACCCCACCCCCATCAACACAAACCCCACCTACACCACAGCCCCATATAGGCCCCCACCAAGGCTCTCGCTCCCCCAACCCCAATATTCTTGCATGACCACAATGATAGAAAAGAAACTGAAAGTTTGGTAAACAAACGCGGATGGAATAACGAATAAACATGAGGAGTGGAACGAAAGAATCAGTGAAAAATCCCCAGACATCATAGCAGTCACAGAAACAAAACTCGCTGAGACAATAACAGACACAATCTTCCCAATGGGATATCAGATCCTGAGGAAAGATAGAAGGAGTAGAGGGGGAGGAGGGGTTGCACTGCTCATAAAACACCGATGGGGATTTGAGGAAATGGAAGGCATGGACATGATTGGAGAAAGAGACTACATTGTAGGTACAATTCAGTCCAGAGAACATAAAGTAGTCATTGGAGTGATGTATAACCCACCACAGAACTGCAGGAGGCCAAGAGAGGAGTACGAAGAAAACAACAGGGTGATGGTGGACACACTGGCTGAGGTGGCAAGAAGAGCTCACTCGAACAGAGCAAAGTTACTGGTAATGGGCGATTTCAACCACAGGGAGATCGACTGGGAAAACCTGGAGCCACATGGGGGTCCCGAAACATGGAGAGCCAAGATGATGGATGTGGTACTTGAAAACCTCATGCATCAACATGTCAGGGACACAACCAGAGAGAGAGGGGAGGATGAGCCAGCAAGACTGGATCTTGTGTTCACCCTGAGCAGTTCAGACATTGAGGACATCACTTACGAGAGGCCCCTTGGAGCTAGCGATCATGTGGTTCTGAGTTTTGATTATATAGTAGAGTTACAAGTGGAGAAGGTAACAGGAACTGAAGGGGTCAGGCCAAACTATAAAAGGGGGGACTACACAGGTATGAGAAACTTCCTGCAGGAGGTTCAGTGGGACAGAGAAATAGTAGGAAAATCAGTAAACGAGAAGATGGAATATGTGGCAACAAAGTGCAAGGAGGCAGAGGAAAGTGCAAGGAGGCAGAGGAAGACCAAAACGAGTCCTTGGTTTACCCGAAGGTGTAGGGAGGCAAAAACTAAGTGCAACAGAGAATGGAAAAGGTACAGGAGGCACAGGACCCAGGAAAACAAGGAGATTAGTAGAAGAGCCAGAAACGAGTATGCACAGATAAGGAGGGAGGCCCAGCGACAGTATGAAAACGACATAGCATCGAAAGTCAAATCTGACCCGAAACTGCTGTATAGCCACATTAGGAGGAAGACAACAGTCAAGGACCAGGTGATAAGGCTGAGGAAAGAAGGTGGAGAACTCACAAGAAACGATCAAGAGGTATGTGAGGAGCTCAACACGAGATTTAAGGAAGTATTTACAGTAGAGACAGGAAGGACTCTGGGGGGACAGACCAGATGGGGACACCAGCAAGGAATACACCAACAAGTGTTGGACGACATACATACAGATGAGGAGGAGGTGAAGAAACTGCTAAGGGACATCGATACCTCAAAGGCAATGGGACCGGACAACATCTCCCCGTGGGTCCTTAGAGAGGGAGCAGATATGTTGTGCGTGCCACTTACCACAATCTTCAACACGTCCCTGGAAACTGGGCAACTACCTGAGGTATGGAAGACGGCAAATGTAGTTCCCATTTTTAAAAAAGGAGACAGAAAAGAGGCACTAAACTATAGACCTGTGTCACTAACGTGTATAGTATGCAAAATTATGGAGAAGATTATCAGGAGGAGAGTGGTGGAGCACCTGGAATGGAACAAGAGTATAAATGCCAACCAGCACGGATTCATGGAAGGCAAATCCTGTGTCACAAACCTTCTGGAGTTTTATGATAAAATAACAGAAGTAAGACACGAGAAAGAGGGGTGGGTTGATTGCATCTTCTTGGACTGCAAGAAGGCCTTTGACACAGTTCCTCACAAGAGATTAGTGCAGAAGCTAGAGCATCAGGCGCATATAACAGGAAGGGCACTGCAATGGATCAGAGAGTACCTGACAGGGAGACAACAACGAGTCATGGTACGTAATGATGTATCACAGTGGGCACCTGTGACGAGCGGGGTCCCACAGGGGTCGGTCCTAGGACCAGTGCTATTTTTGGTATATGTGAACGACATGATGGAAGGGTTAGACTCAGAAGTGTCCCTGTTTGCAGATGATGTGAAGTTAATGAGGAGAATTAAATCTGATGACCTGGACAGACTGGACACCTGGTCCAGCAAATGGCTTCTCGAATTTAATCCTGCCAAATGCAAAGTCATGAAGATAGGGGAAGGGCACAGAAGACCACAGACCGAGTATAGGCTAGGTGGCCAAAGACTGCAAACCTCACTCAAGGAGAAAGATCTTGGGGTGAGTATAACACTGAGCATGTCTCCAGAAGCACACATCAACCAGATAACTGCTGCAGCATATGGGCGCCTGGCAAACCTGAGAACAGCATTCCGATACCTTAGTAAGGAATCGTTCAAGACACTGTACACCGTGTATGTCAGGCCCATACTGGAGTATGCAGCACCTGTTTGGAACCCGCACTTGATAAAGCACGTCAAGAAACTAGAGAAAGTACAAAGGTTTGCGACAAGGTTAGTTCCAGAGCTAAGGGGAATGTCCTATGAAGAAAGATTAAGGGAAATCGGCCTGACGACACTGGAGGACAGGAGGGTCAGGGGAGACATGATAACGACATATAAAATACTGCGTGGAATAGACAAGGTGGACAAAGACAGGATGTTCCAAGGAGGGGACACAGAAACAAGAGGCCACAATTGGAAGTTGAAGACACAAATGAGTCAGAGAGATATTAGGAAGTATTTCTTCAGTCATAGAGTTGTAAGGCAGTGGAATAGCCTAGAAAATGACGTAGTGGAGGCAGGAACCATACACAGTTTTAAGACGAGGTTTGATAAAGCTCATGGAGCGGGTAGAGAGAGGGCCCAGTAGCAACCGGTGAAGAGGCGGGGCCAGGAGCTAAGACTCGACCCCTGCAACCACAAATAGGTGAGTACAAATAGGTGAGTACACACACACACAGTGCATGATCATTTTCTCTGTTTGTGCACAATGAGACGTAACTGATACTCTTTCTCTGAGGAAGTTGAGTCGGCAGAAGCTTCAGACATACTGTTAGGTAGCTAAGATTTTAGTTTATTGTGCACCCCATATCCATCCTGTGGACGGTAGCGCAAGAGCATATGGATTCACAAAAGACCTCGGAACTAGGCCCCAAAAGGGTTAACAGAATTTATATCTACAGTTCACTTATCTGCTGGAAGCAAATTTAGGAAAATTGCTTAGTATATCTGGTATCTTATTGTCATTAATAAGATTTCTTGACATGTCACATAGATTATCATACTATCTCTGTATTCCTCAATAAGTGGACAATTAAGCACATAATGCTCAAGAGAGTGACCACATAATTTGCATTTGTTTTGATCATCATGTGTGTGTCTCCCAAACTGCCAGAAATGCTTGTAACCAAGCCGAAGCCTGGCCACTACAACATCATAAACGTACTTATCTATGTTCATGTTATCACAGTAGGTTATAGATCTACTCAAGCTAATAGTGCATTCTTGTAACATTCATTTTTATTATTTACTTCTCTCCTAATATTATTCCTAATGCTAAACACAGATATACCAAAGTTATATTCTACATTCTCTTTCTGGGTACTCTTCTTGGCTAACATACCAACTTTATCATGAAGGAGCAATCCAATGTGTGATGGGATCCATAGCAATTGTACATTAATTCCTCTTTCCCAGATTTTTGAGTATCTATACCTGAGCATGTTGTAGGAGTCATTATATTAGTCAAGATTCTTCATTGATGACATCGAATCAGTAATGATGATAATCAAACTCAGTGTCATACGTAAGCTTTAGCGCTATTAGGATTGCAAACAATTTAGTTTACAGTATAGACGCCCAATTGTTAATTTATTATCATTTTTAACTAGGGAGGTGGCAACAAGAGCAGATGCATTCCTGCCAGAAGACTCCTGTTTAGATCCTCAGTGTATATAACTTGTGATAACTTATTACTACCAGCTAGGCGAGAAATTTTTTCTTGAGCAGTTGCTTTAACAAGTTATTTAAGGAAGGGATTACTAGCAGAAAGCTTAGTACCTGAGTAAAATATAATATACAGTAAAGTGCAGAGACAGCTAAAGCATTCATTACTGATATATTTCATCATCTGATTGTGGAAAACTTTTCTGAATCCTTGTCAGATGCTAAGGAGAGAGATAAGATGCCTCTTTATACTGATTCAAATGATGAAGGCTCTAATGCAGTTGTGTCAAAGCCTAGTGTAACTGCTCCATTTTCAGTCACTCCTTGCCCAGTAAAATATTAATTCAGAGTAGCAGACAGAATGATTTATTCCCGTCCAACCTATATTATTTTTATGTCTGCTAATACTAGATTTGATTTAGCTTCTCTTGATTTAGCGTTCCCTACTTGTTCTTTGCTTACTGATCCTATCATTTGCTTACTTATCCTGTGTATTTCATTTGCGCCTGACATAGTCGCAAATTCAATGCACAGAGAAACGGAGGAAGTTGAATGAAAAATAATTAAAACGGTTTATGAAAATTAACTTTCTCTTAGAACACAACAACCTTCAAACACAATAAAACATACATTGATAAGACAGATTTAATAAGAGATAAGACCACCTTTTGCATTTATAAGCATTGCTACCTACTTTGGCATAGAAAAGACCAATGTCGAGTACATTTTGACATGTTATTCGTCGTGGTACCAGGTTTTAATAACAGCAGCAATTAACTTCTCCACAAATGAACAGTCCTGTATTGCGATCTTGTGATAGGTTATTGCCCATAGATTCTGAATTGAGTTGAGGCCAGGAGAGTGCTCAAGCCAATTTAGAACTTTTAGGCCACTCTCTTCGAAGAATCTCAGCATTTTTCTGGAAATGTGGCATGGAGCAAGAACCTATTGGAAAATGCCTTCTCATCAGGAAAGTCTCTATCCACAATGTAGGAAATGAGTTGCCAGAATTTCGCCTTGTATTTGTCAATATTCATAGTGCACTCAGCAACAAGAAGCTGCCCAGGGCAGTAAAACTACCCCAATATATTTTAGTTGGATGTTTTGGTGCTTGTTGTATGTGTCCATTCCGAAGACTTGTACTTCAAAATGCGCCTCTTCTGAAAATATAAATTTACTCACCTGTTAACTGACCCATATGATCGAATGCTCACTGAAGCCTTTTTTTCATTATAGCAGCAGTCAGTAATTGTTTTTTTTTTTACCGGTTTTCTGACAGTTCTGTCAGTTTCAAGGAGCCTTCGTCCAACAGTAGCTCTTTGCTTGTTTTCTTGGGATCCTTCACACTATTTCTTATGATAACCTTGTCATCATGAGGTGTTGTCTTGAGTTTTCTTCCACATCTTCTTCGACGCAGCGCTCCACAATCACCAGTGTCGTCACCTCTCTTCGGAATCCGACCAACAGTTGACTTTGCTAGGTTAAAATTTTTGGCGATTTGATATTCAAATCAGCATGTTTACAAAGAGCTACAATACTTGTATGCTTCTTAGGTGTAACATCCATCATGAATTTCAGTAGTAATCATGAAATGAAGAGGAGAATCTAGCAATATCACATTCACTCACAGCGCATGCCTGCAGGAATAGCCTTGCAGAACAACAGCTGTTGTAACACTGACGAGAGTACAATGTAACATCGCAGCTAGGTAGTTGCCAGAAGCCAGTAACAAACTCTTCTGAAAAGAAAAGAACCCAAATTGCATTAATTAAGCCAGAGACTGAGACATATGAGGTTATCACCAAATTTACTCCTCTTCCAATTAATTTGCACACTACTGTACCTTCGTGTATTAGAGAACCGAGCTTATGCCGTGACTTGGCCATGCAGGCAATGGGCATTACCATATACTTCTTTGGTAGGAAGAGCACAGACCAAACTTATCATGTGATAGGTACATCAATTATGAGACTGAAGGAAACTGTACTTGAAACTTGCACCTTATTACCTGTGAGTTATCAAGGCACATTTCGTAGCATGCAATAAAAACCAATACAAACTTTTTTGGAGTTTGTCTACCAGAAGACAGCTTTCCAGAGGTGGTGAAAAGTTACAGGTACTCGCTTGTGTAAGAATGGTATATAATACCGACAAGATGAAATTAAGACACAAGTGCAACATCTGGGTATCTTTATTGTAGACGTTTCGCCATCCAGTGGCTTTATCAATACAAATTCTAGGACATAACTTGAAGACAGTAGAACTATGTACAGAAGATGAGGTAATCAGTCCCTCAACCTAGGAGTAGGTGTGAAGAGCACCATAGTCGTGGAGATTCTGAAGCAGAAGAAAGGAGCCTGGCGCTTATATAGTAACGTCAGGTGTAGCAGACGAGGGCATAGTCACTGGTAGGCGGGATTCCCCAGTGGAAGTAGGTCCTTCCCAAAGAGATGGGTTAGTTGTAGTAGTAGTTGTCGTAGTCGTGAAGGTTATGTACATGTCCTCAGTATCAACATTCCATGATGTTGCAGTGTCTGACAAGTTTCGCCATCCAGTGGCTTTATCAATACAAATTCTAGGACATAACTTGAAGACAAGTTATGTCCATTCTTACACAACTTGTCAGACACTGCAACATCATGGAATGTTGATTCTGAGGACATGTACATAACCTTCACGACTACGACAACTACTACTACAATTAACCCAACTCTTTGGGAAGGACCTACTTCCACTGGGGAATCCCGCCTACCAGTGACTATGCCCTCGTCTGCTACACCTGACGTTACTATATAAGCGCCAGGCTCCTTTCTTCTGCTTCAGAATCTCCACGACTATGGTGCTCTTCACACCTACTCCTAGGTTGAGGGACTGATTACCTCATCTTCTGTACATAGTTCTACTGTCTTCAAGTTATGTCCTAGAATTTGTATTGTTAAAGCCACTGGATGGCGAAACGTCTACAATAAAGATACCCAGATGTTGGACTTGTGTCTTAATTTCAAGTACTCGCTTATTTGACGAACTTATTGAGTTAATACCTAATGAAGATTTCTATAACTATATGAGTACCGTCATACTGGAATATCTCATTGTCCATACATGATTAAATATTCTAGAGACGGTAGCTCTGGTTGATAACTTTGGAAGGATTCAAATTACTGTGCACACCACAGTACTGAAACACCAAGGTAATTAACCACAGTCATGTTTGAGTTGGTAATACACATTAGCTGATAGTCCAAACCTGCAGTTAATTAACTCACTTGTCTATGAAACTTGTCTATGAAACTTGTCAGTGCTAAACAAACATGTTTCTCACCTGCAGAGTTAGTTGATCTTAATGATTTGTGTTTGAATATGCTATTTAACAACGTTATGTCTTAGCATCGTTGTCACCAACTTGTCCTAAATATGTACCTAATCAGGACTGACTAGCTTGTGCTACTAGGTCAGATTCCGTGCTCGTCCCTTAAGTGAATGTG
>NC_091356.1:20948651-21031151 GCF_038502225.1 Cherax quadricarinatus | reverse complement strand
TGAGAATTGTGTCAATGGCATTGCTTCCCAGAGGTGCTCCTAGCAAGACACTATTTGTGGGGGCAATGACTGCTGCTCCTGGTAGTTTTGATCTCACTGCATTTATCACTTGTTGACTGACTGAGATGATTTCACATTTGGATGGATTCAGGATGAGACCCATTTCCTGTCCCCGTGTCATTACCTGTGTAAGGTCATGTAGGAGGGACTCTTTTGTACCTGCTAGTGTGCCATCATCTAGGAACCAGATGTTTAGCTCGCTGGTCAGTCTGACTGTGATTTCCCTAACTGCTATACAGAAGAGAAATGGTGCAAGAGGATCTCCTTGTTGGACACCCTCCGATGATGTAATTTCATGCTCTCCAAAGAGAAGCATTGATTCCTTGCTATACCCAGCTGAAACAAAAGGGAAGAGACCAGGGAAATGTTCTTGTACTGCTGCTAATACCACGTCTCTTTTCAGGAGATTGAACGCATTCTTGAAATCTAATTTTACCACTGCATTGTCCTCAGGCAGGTTGTTGATATACGCCCTTGTTGCATGAACCGCTGCTTCACTTCCTTGAGAGACCCCAAAGCCAAGCTGGTTTGGTTGAAGCATCATGGCTGCCTGTGCACGAATACTTCGGACAGCAGCTTTGGATACGAGGCGGCGTAAGGTGTTGCCTACTGCAATTGGCCGAATTCCTCCATCCTTCTTTTTAAGTGCACAAAGTGTTGCACCAAAAAAGAAAGGTCTAATTTCATCAGGGATCAGACCAGCCAAGGAATTGTTGACGAACCTTGTGATCTCTGAAAGCAGTGTCTCTGCAATTTCCCCAATAACTGGATTAACCATTTCCTTTAAATGCTGTGGCCTTATTCCAGTGTAACCCCCAGCAGAGCCAGATGGGAACGACATTATTGCTTTGTAAATGTCTGAGTCTTCCACTATCAATGGTTCCATAGTGGGGACAGAGGTGTTGGAACTGTTGGTGCCACTGGTTTCCCTGGCAGGGTGCTTTCCTCTAAGTGCTTCAGCCGTGTCAGCATCCCTGGGAGCAACTGTATCTTCACTGGTAATAATTCTTATTGCCCCCACTGTGTTGCCCTCTTCAATTTTCTTGCTCACCTGGACTCTGACTTTTTCACTGTCAGTAGAGTGAGTGGGGGTTCTGCCTCTCCCTTTTTTGTGTTGACGGGGAAGGCGAATGAGGTTATCAACTCTAGGAAAATCTCTTAAGGATTTAATTATCATTGAGGCTAGCCTCTTTCCCCTTCTTTCCGGCACAGCTAAGCAGACATTGCCAAAAAGTAGCAAGTTGTGCCATGCCTTGATGGTTGGTGGAGCATTTAAGATAGTGGAACCATCGTTTACTTTTTTCAGGAGGTCTGTAAGTTTCCCAGCTGCGTGTGGACGGGCTGCTTTGGGAATATGTGTGAGTGTCCTGGTACCTGTTGCTTTAATTGCTTCCAAGAGATTGTCTGATGAGATGAAATCTGTTGGAGAGGGTTCAGGTGCCTGAGGTGGCTCTGGATCATCACTTTCCACAGGAGGACATCCTGAACCAGGGCAACTACCGTGTTTGCGGAGGAAACCATTCGAGTTGAGACAACGAAGCTGTAAGCATGACCGACACTTGCCTCTCCTAGTATTGCCAACCGTGCCATTTCCCTGGCTGCTTGCTTCCTCCTGGTTGGCATCCATCTGCTAGACTAGACAATAGGAGTGGAATATGACATGCTGGGTGGGTATGGTGCGTGGAAGGTAGTGAACTTGACCGTGGTGGCCTGGTGGAGTTTGAGGGGCTGGGAGGGGAAGGGGAAAACTTCCCCTGGGAATTAGGTGGGGGAGGCGCAGGTTGTTGAGTGGGGTTATCCCGGGAAGTACAATACACATGGACTTGCGCACTATATATTGTTCACACTGTCTTACAATACACAATAACTTTATTTGTTTCCCATGTACACTATGAACAATGTGGGTATGGGCACTGCTGAACCAATGTGTTCACTCACCATCTAGTTACACATCCAGTTACACATCCCGCCCTCTTCCACCCACCCCCGTGACGTGGGGGTGGATGCACTGACTGGTCACTCCCTCGTTAACATTAATTTCACATTGTTTTTCCATAACATATGCCTCTAAATAGTCCATGCATCGACACAATCATTTCCAAGTTAACTGGAAGCATGGTGCATGGTGCTGGATATACATGTTTTTATAAGAGCTTTTCGAGGTTTATATGTACGATAATCTTGGCCGGTACTCATACACAGTGTAGGCCTTGTACTCCCCCACCCCTCCACTGGCCGTCTTCCTCACTACCACCCCTCACCAACATTTACAAACTGCACAACACTTCCACAATTTACCTTGAAATGGTGCACTGAAATGTCTTCTCGCTTCACTGGAATCTTCCCAGAATATTCACAATAAGTCCTGTTGAGTCTTAACCTGGTCAGCCTCGTTGATCCGGAGTTATAATTGAAAATCCCGCAGCTAGCCCGCCACACGTCTTGCCATGCCAGCGCATGGCACTTATATATATATATATATATATATATATATATATATATATATATATATATATATATATATATATATATATATATATATATATATATATATATATATATATATATATATATATAAAATTAAGTGCCTTCTAAAATTTTCTCTTATACGTTTAAAGATATATTTTTTTTCATTAATGTTGATGTAAAAATTCATAATTTTGCACCAAAAGTAACTTAAAAAACTTACCTAACCTTATTATAACAAGCGCAATTTATTTTAGCCTAACCCAACTAAATATATTTTAGATTTGTTTACAACAATTTAATACTAAACAAACACAGTGAAATATATTTTTTTCGTTAGGTTCAGAATGATTTTGGCGAGATTATTGCATACACAAATTTTCACTTGCCCTATATGGCAAGATGAGCGTTGCTATTTAAGCCAAGATAGCAAGTTCTGCCTATTCGGCACGACAGATATATACATATATATATATATATATATATATATATATATATATATATATATATATATATATATATATATATATATATATATATATATATGTTTATATATAAATATATATCGTATCTCTGTCTCTCTGAGGTAACACATGATTCGTAACACCTACATGAATCTAATAAAAACTCTTATAGAAACTTGGACATTTATTAAATATATATTCCACTAGTCAGCTGCACATAAAAAATATTAAACCGGGTCATGTCAGGTGATTCTGAAGGTTGAAGGGTGGAGCTAGGTGAGGGATGTAATCTGGGTCGGCACCTAGTTCCTGATTCATTAACCTGCTTGTGTTTTGAGCAACAGTGTTGGCAGTGTTGAGAGTAGATTTAAAAAGAGCCTGACATTTTGAGAGTCCATGAGAATGGAATGGGTTGTATGTTGCAGATGTTAATTTGCCTCTCTCCTCTCCTCTCTCTCTCTCTCTCTCTCTCTCTTTTTTATTTACACAGGGTTTGACAAGGTTAAGGATTCCTAACTTTATTGGCAAGCTAAGAGCTGTTACCTACATCAGCTCATTTGAAAGCATTTTTATTGTTGAGACATACAAGCAGGATACAGGATGAAGTTGGAGCCATCTGTGAGCCAGCATTTTCATTTGATCAACTGACTTTATCTCGTTGACATCATTATGGTGTACGAATGTGTTCCATACTCGAGTCATCCTGGGTATATATGATCTCAGATGGAATGATGTTCTGGAGAAGGGTACAGCCAGAGTGAAGTTGCTGCTTACTGCCCGTCTTGTGGTATAAAAGCTTGTTTCACACTGTCCTCGAAGTGGATCCAAGTGTGGTACTTTGACAATATTGGCCTTGTACATAACAGAAAGGCCACCCACATCCCTCCTGTATTGAAGGCTCTGCTGAAATGACAGATCTATCCAGGATGGATCCAGGCGAGAGATAAGACGTCTTGGTTTGTTCTCTACTCTGTCAAGCAGTCGCAGATGAGAGGGTGGGGGCAGGCAAACCAAGAAAGTGGAGCATACTCAAGGTGTGAGCGTACTTGTGCCTCGTAGAAAATCTTGCAACCCCTACTGTCAAGCAGATGTGAGATACGGCGAAGTGTTGTAAGCTTCCTGGCTGCCTTGTTTGCTAGATTTACAACATGGTTCTTCATGGTTAGTTTGGAGTCAAATTCCACCCCAAGGATATCAACTTCTTCTCCAGGTGCCAACATCCTCCTATTCATCCTTACTACTGCAGCAGCATCACCATCAGCAGCACCACCATTCATGCAGATGTTACTTGCCATCTATTTCCCCAAGCTGATATAGCTCTTAGCTGGTGACTGATGTAGCTTAGAGCAGCTGGCATTTCTTCTCTTGGATAAATGAATGTCAGTGTACAGTCGTCTGCATATGCATGTGATTCTGGGATGAGATGAATAAGGTCGTTGAAGTAGACATTCCATAACAATGGTCCCAGCACGCTTCCTTGTGGAACACTTGCCCCAATAGGATGCCTTGCTGATTCCGTTCCATTGAGAACTACACTTAGAGATCGACCATGAAGGTAATCTGAGGAGACATAGCGTAGAGCCTGCAATTCCCAGTGCTTGAAGTTTTGCAAAGAGGCCCTGATGCCACACCCGGTCGAAAGCACCAGCAATGTCCAGTGCTACCACACAGCTGACTTTGGATTCATCCAGTGACTGGTGCCACTTAGTGGAGAGGTTTAACAACAGATCAGCAGCAGAGTAACCTTTCCTGAAGCCATATTGACGATCACAAAGTAGTGACTGGTAGTCAAAAATCTCTGTCATTTGTCTTGAGATTATTGTCTCAAGGATCTTACCAGTGATTGACAGGAGTGACACTGGTCTGTAGTTGCTGATTTCTTGGTCTGTTCTCTACTCTGTCAAGCAGTCGCAGATGAGATGAGAAGGGGGACAGGCGAACCAAGAAAGTGGAGCATACTCAAGGTGTGAGCGTACTTGTGCCTCGTAGAAAATCTTGCAACCCCTACTGTCAAGCAGATATGAGATACAGGGAAGTGCTGTAAGCTTCCTGGCTGCCTTGTTTGCAAGATTTACAACGTGGGTTATCATGGTCAGTTTGGAGTCAAATTTCACCCCAAGGATATCAACTTCTTCTCCAGGTGCCAACATCGTCCCATTCATCCTTACTACTGCACCAGCATTACCATCATGGTGCCTAGAGATCATCATCATTTGTGTTTTTTCAGGTGCAAATGCTACTTGCCATCTATTTCCCCAAGCTAATATATCTCTTAGCTCTCTCTCTCTCTCTCTCTCTCTCTCTCTCTCTCTCTCTCTCTCTCTCTCTCTCTCTCTCTCTCTCTCTCTCTCTCTCTCTCTCTCTCTCTCTCTCTCTCTCTTTCTTTCTTTCTCTCTCAGCAAAGTAAATATCCACTATAGTAATTTTGCTAGTGAAATCAGAATATAAATCTACTATACTCGAAACAATGGAAAGGTAATATTCGAGTATACATTATTTAAATTTCATAAAATATAACATGCCACTAGAAGATATGTATGACACTACTAGACCGCTGCTACTGTCTCGGGAGAACTGCTGCTACTGTCTCGGGAGAACTGCTGCTACTGTCTCGGGAGAACTGCTGCTACTGTCTCGGGAGAACTGCTGCTACTGTCTCGGGAGAACTGCTGCTACTGTCTCGGGAGAACTGCTGTTACTGTCTCGGGAGAACTGCTGCTACTGTCTCGGGAGAACCGCTGCTACTGTCTCGGGAGAACTGCTGCTACTGTCTCGGGAGAACTGCTGCTACTGTCTCGGGAGAACTGCTGCTACTGTCTCGGGAGAACTGCTGCTACTGTCTCGGGAGAACTGCTGCTACTGTCTCGGGAGAACTGCTGTTACTGTCTCGGGAGAACTGCTGCTACTGTCTCGGGAGAACCGCTGCTACTGTCTCGGGAGAACTGCTGCTACTGTCTCGGGAGAACTGCTGCTACTGTCTCGGGAGAACTGCTGCTACTGTCTCGGGAGAACTGCTGCTACTGTCTCGGGAGAACTGCTGCTACTGTCTCGGGAGAACTGCTGCTACTGTCTCGGGAGAACTGCTGCTACTGTCTCGGGAGAACTGCTGCTACTGTCTCGGGAGAACTGCTGCTACTGTCTCGGGAGAACCGCTGCTACTGTCTCGGGAGAACTGCTGCTACTGTCTCGGGAGAACTGCTGGTACTGTCTCGGGAGAACTGCTGCTACTGCTACTGTCTCGGGAGAACCGCTGCTCCTGTCTCGGGAGAACTGCTGCTACTGTCTCGGGAGAACTGCTGCTACTGTCTCGGGAGAACTGCTGCTACTGTCTCGGGAGAACTGCTGCTACTGTCTCGGGAGAACTGCTGCTACTGTCTCGGTAGAACTGCTGCTACTGTCTCGGGAGAACTGCTGCTACTGTCTCGGGAGAACTGCTGCTACTGTCTCGGGAGAACTGCTGCTACTGTCTCGGGAGAACTGCTGCTACTGTCTCGGGAGAACTGCTGCTACTGTCTCGGGAGAACTGCTGCTACTGTCTCGGGAGAACTGCTGCTACTGTCTCGGGAGAACTGCTGCTACTGTCTCGGGAGAACTGCTGCTACTGTCTCGGGAGAACTGCTGCTACTGTCTCGGGAGAACTGCTGCTACTGTCTCGGGAGAACTGCTGCTACTGTCTCGGTAGAACTGCTGCTACTGTCTCGGGAGAACTGCTGCTACTGTCTCGGGAGAACTGCTGCTACTGTCTCGGGAGAACTGCTGCTACTGTCTCGGGAGAACTGCTGGGTCTCGGTAGACCTGCTGCCCCTGTCTCGGGAGAACTGCTGCTACTGTCTCGGGAGAACCGCTGCTACTGTCTCGGGAGAATTGCTGCTACTGTCTCGGGAGAACTGCTGCTACTGTCTCGGGAGAACTGCTGCTACTGTTTCGGGAGAACTCGGGAGAACTGCTGCTACTGTCTCACTAGAACTGCTGCTACTGTCTCGGGAGAACTGCTGCTACTGTCTCGGGAGAACTGCTGCTACTGTCTCGGGAGAACTGCTGCTACTGTCTCGGGAGAACCTCTGCTACTGTCTCGGGAGAACTGCTGCTACTGTCTCGGGAGAACTGCTTTCTACTGTCTCGGGAGAACTGCTGCTACTGTCTCGGGAGAACTGCTGCTACTGTCTCGGGAGAACTGCTGCTACTGTCTCGGGAGAACTGCTGCTACTGTCTCGGGAGAACCGCTGCTACTGTCTCGGGAGAACTGCTGCTACTGTCTCGGGAGAACTGCTGCTACTGTCTCGGTAGAACTGCTGCTACTGTCTCGGGAGAACTGCTGCTACTGTCTCGGGAGAACTGCTGCTACTGTCTCGGGAGAACTGCTGCTACTGTCTCGGGAGAACCGCTGCTACTGTCTCGGGAGAACTGCTGCTACTGTCTCGGGAGAACTGCTGCTACTGTCTCGGTAGAACTGCTGCTACTGTCTCGGGAGAACTGCTGCTACTGCCTCGGGAGAACTGCTGCTACTATCTCGGGAGAACTGCTGCTACTGTCTCGGTAGAACAGCTGCTACTGTCTCGGGAGAACTGCTGCTACTGTCTCGGGAGAACTGCTGCTACTGTCTCGGGAGAACTGCTGCTCCTGTCTCGGGAGAACCGCTGCTACTGTCTCGGGATAACTGCTGCTACTGTCTCGGGAGAACAGCTGCTACTGTCTCGGGAGAACTGCTGCTACTGTTTCGGGAGAACTGCTGCTACTGTCTCGGGAGAACTGCTGCTACTGTCTCGGGAGAACTGCTCGGGAGAACCGCTACTGTCTCGGGAGAACTGCTGCTACTGTCTCGGGAGAACTGCTGCTACTGTCTCGGGAGAACTGCTTATACTGTCTCGGGAGAACTGCTGCTACTGTCTCGGGAGAACTGCTGCTACTGTCTCGGGAGAACTGCTGCTACTGTCTCGGGAGAACTGCTGCTACTGTCTCGGGAGAACTGCTGCTACTGTCTCGGGAGAACTGCTGCTACTGTCTCGGGAGAACTGCAGCTACTGTTTCGGGAGAACTGCTGCTACTGTCTCGGGAGAACTGCTGCTACTGTCTCGGGAGAACCGCTGCTACTGTCTCGGGAGAAGTGCTGCTACTGTCTCTGGAGAACTGCTGCTACTGTCTCGGGAGAACAGCTGCTACTGTCTCGGGAGAACCGCTGCTACTATCTCGGGAGAACCACTGCTACTGTCTCGGGAGAACTGCTGCTACTGTCTCGGGAGAACCGCTGCTACTGTCTCTGGAGAACCGCTGCTACTGTCTCGGGAGAACCGCTGCTACTGTCTCGGGAGAACCGCTGCTACTATCTCGGGAGAACCGCTGCTACTATCTCGGGAGAACCGCTGCTACTGTCTCGGGAGAACCGCTGCTACTATCTCGGGAGAACCGCTGCTACTATCTCGGGAGAACCGCTGCTACTATCTCGGGAGAACCGCTGCTACTATCTCGGGAGAACCGCTGCTACTATCTCGGGAGAACCGCTGCTACTGTCTCGGGAGAACCGCTGCTACTGTCTCGGTAGAACTGCTGCTACTGTCTCGGGAGAACTGCTGCTACTGTCTCGGGAGAACCGCTGCTACTGTCTCGGGAGAACCGCTGCTACTGTCTCGGGAGAACCGCTGCTACTGTCTCTGGAGAACTGCTGCTACTGTCTCGGGAGAACCGCTGCTACTGTCTCGGGAGAACCGCTGCTACTGTCTCGGGAGAACTGCTGCTACTGTCTCGGGAGAACTGCTGCTACTGTCTCGGGAGAACCGCTGCTACTGTCTCGGGAGAACCGCTGCTACTGTCTCGGGAGAACTGCTGCTACTGTCTCGGGAGAACTGCTGCTACTGTCTCGGGAGAACTGCTGCTACTGTCTCGGTAGAACTGCTGCTACTGTCTCGGGAGAACCGCTGCTACTGTCTCGGGAGAACCGCTGCTACTGTCTCGGGAGAACTGCTGCTACTGTCTCGGGAGAACTGCTGCTACTGTCTCGGGAGAACTGCTGCTACTGTCTCGGTAGAACTGCTGCTACTGTCTCGGGAGAACTGATGCTACTGTCTCGGGAGAAATGCTGCTACTCTCTCTGGAGAACTGCTGCTACTGTCTCGGGAGAACTGCTGCTACTGTCTCGGTAGAACTGCATCTACTGTCTCGGGAGAACTGCTGCTACTGTCTCGGGAGAACTGCTGCTACTGTCTCGGGAGAACTGCTGCTACTGTCTCGGGAGAACTGCTGCTACTGTGTCGGGAGAACCGCTGCTACTGTCTCGGGAGAACTGCTGCTACTGTCTCGGGAGAACTGCTGCTACTGTCTCGGTAGAACTGCTGCTACTGTCTCGGTAGAACTGCTGCTACTGTCTCGGGAGAACTGCTGCTACTGTCTCGGGAGAACTGCTGCTACTGTCTCGGGAGAACTGCTGCTACTGTCTCGGGAGAACTGCTGCTACTGTCTCGGGAGAACTGCTGCTACTGTCTCGGGAGAACTGCTGCTCCTGTCTCGGGAGAACCGCTGCTACTGTCTCGGGATAACTGCTGCTACTGTCTCGGGAGAACCGCTGCTACTGTCTCGGGAGAACTGCTACTACTGTTTCGGGAGAACTGCTGCTACTGTCTTGGGAGAACTGCTGCTACTGTCTCGGGAGAGCTGCTGCTACTGTCTCGGGAGAACCGCTGCTACTGTCTCGGGAGAACTGCTGCTACTGTCTCGGGAGAACTGCTGCTACTGTCTCGGGAGAACTGCTTATACTGTCTCGGGAGAACTGCTGCTACTGTCTCGGGAGAACAGCTGCTACTGTCTCGGGAGAACTGCTGCTACTGTCTCGGGAGAACTGCTGCTACTGTCTCGGGAGAACCGCTTCTACTGTCTCGGGAGAACTGCTGCTACTGTCTCGGGAGAACCGCTGCTACTGTCTTGGGAGAACCGCAGCTACTGTCTCGGGAGAACTGCTGCTACTGTCTCGGGAGAACTGCTGCTACTGTCTCGGGAGAACCGCTGCTACTGTCTCGGGACAACCGCTGCTACTATCTCGGGAGAACCGCTGCTACTGTCTCGGGAGAACCGCTGCTACTGTCTCGGGAGAACCGCTGCTACTGTCTCTGTAGAACCGGTGCTAATATCTCGGGAGAACCGCTGCTACTATCTCGGGAGAACCGCTGCTACTATCTCGGGAGAACCGCTGCTACTATCTCGGGAGAACCGCTGCTACTGTCTCGGGAGAACCGCTGCTACTATCTCGGGAGAACCGCTGCTACTGTCTCGGGAGAACCGCTGCTACTGTCTCGGGAGAACCGCTGCTACTATCTCGGGAGAACCGCTGCTACTGTCTCTCGGGAGGGCTACTAGAGAACCGCTGCTACTATCTCGGGAGAACCGCTGCTACTATCTCGGGAGAACCGCTGCTACTGTCTCGGGAGAACCGCTGCTACTATCTCGGGAGAACTGCTGCTACTGTCTCGGGAGAACTGCTGCTACTGTCTCGGGAGAACCGCTGCTACTGTCTCGGGAGAACCGCTGCTACTGTCTCGGGAGAACTGCTGCTACTGTCTCGGGAGAACTGCTGCTACTGTCTCGGGAGAACTGCTGCTACTGTCTCGGGAGAACTGCTGCTACTGTCTCGGGAGAACTGCTGCTACTGTCTCGGGAGAACTGCTGCTACTGTCTCGGGAGAACTGCTGCTACTGTCTCGGGAGAACTGCTGCTACTGTCTCGGGAGAACTGCTGCTACTGTCTCGGGAGAACTGCTGCTACTGTCTCGGGAGAACTGCTGCTACTGTCTCGGGAGAACTGCTGCTACTGTCTCGGGAGAACTGCTGCTACTGTCTCGGGAGAACTGCTGCTACTGTCTCGGTAGAACTGCTGCTACTGTCTCGGGAGAACTGCTGCTACTGTCTCGGGAGAACTGCCGCTACTGTCTCGGGAGAACTGCTGCTACTGTCTCGGGAGAACTGCTGCTACTGTCTCGGGAGAACTGCTGCTACTGTCTCGGGAGAACTGCTGCTACTGTCTCGGGAGAACTGCTGCTACTGTCTCGGGAGAACTGCTGCTACTGTCTCGGGAGAACTGCTGCTACTGTCTCGGGAGAACTGCTGCTACTGTCTCGGGAGAACTGCTGCTACTGTATCGGGAGAACTGCTGCTACTGTCTCGGGAGAACTGCTGCTACTGTCTCGGGAGAACTGCTGCTACTGTCTCGGGAGAACTGCTGCTACTGTCTCGGGAGAACTGCTGCTACTGTCTCGGGAGAACTGCTGCTACTGTCTCGGGAGAACTGCTGCTACTGTCTCGGGAGAACCGCTGCTACTGTCTCGGGAGAACCGCTGCTACTGTCTCGGGAGAACCGCTGCTACTGTCTCGGGAGAACCGCTGCTACTGTCTCGGGAGAACTGCTGCTACTGTCTCGGGAGAACCGCTGCTACTGTCTCGGGAGAACCGCTGCTACTGTCTCGGGAGAACCGCTGCTACTGTCTCGGGAGAACCGCTGCTACTGTCTCGGGAGAACAGCTGCTACTGTCTCGGGAGAACTGCTGCTACTGTCTCGGGAGAACCGCTGCTACTGTCTCGGGAGAACCGCTGCTACTGTCTCGGGAGAACCGCTGCTACTGTCTCGGGAGAACCGCTGCTACTGTCTCGGGAGAACTGCTGCTACTGTCTCGGGAGAACCGCTGCTACTGTCTCGGGAGAACCGCTGCTACTGTCTCGGGAGAACCGCTGCTACTGTCTCGGGAGAACTGCTGCTACTGTCTCGGGAGAACTGCTGCTACTGTCTCGGGAGAACCGCTGCTACTATCTCGGGAGAACCGCTGCTACTGTCTCCGGAGAACTGCTGCTACTGTCTCGGGAGAACCGCTGCTACTGTCTCGGGAGAACCGCTGCTACTATCTCGGGAGAACTGCTGCTACTGTCTCGGGAGAACTGCTGCTACTGTCTCGGGAGAACTGCTGCTACTGTCTCGGTAGAACTGCTGCTACTGTCTCGGTAGAACTGCTGCTATCTCGGGAGAACTGCTGCTACTGTCTCGGGAGAACTGCTGCTACTGTCTCGGGAGAACTGCTGCTACTGTCTCGGGAGAAACTGTCTCTGCTACTGTCTCGGGAGAACTGCTGCTACTGTCTCGGGAGAACTGCTGCTACTGTCTCGGGAGAACTGCTGCTACTGTCTCGGGAGAACTGCTGCTACTGTCTCGGGAGAACTGCTGTCTCGGGAGAACTGTCTCGGGAGAACCGCTTCTACTGTCTCGGGAGAACTGCTGCTACTGTCTCGGGAGAACTGCTGCTACTGTCTCGGGAGAACTGCTGTTACTGTCTCGGGAGAACTGCTGCTACTGTCTCGGGAGAACTGCTGCTACTGTCTCGGGAGAACTGCTGCTACTGTCTCGGGAGAACTGCTGCTACTGTCTCAGGAGAACTGCTGCTACTGTCTCGGGAGAACTGCTGCTACTGTCTCGGGAGAACTGCTGCTACTGTCTCGGGAGAACTGCTGCTACTGTCTCGGGAGAACTGCTGCTACTGTCTCGGGAGAACCGCTGCTACTGTCTCGGGAGAACTGCTGCTACTGTCTCGGGAGAACTGCTGCTACTGTCTCGGGAGAAACTGCTGCTACTGTCTCGGGAGAACTGCTGCTACTGTCTCGGGAGAACTGCTGCTACTGTCTCGGGAGAACCGCTGCTACTGTCTCGGGAGAACTGCTGCTACTGTCTCGGGAGAACCGCTGCTACTGTCTCGGGAGAACCGCTGCTACTGTCTCGGGAGAACCGCTGCTACTGTCTCGGGAGAACCGCTGCTACTGTCTCGGGAGAACCGCTGCTACTATCTCGGGAGAACCGCTGCTACTGTCTCGGGAGAACCGCTGCTACTATCTCGGGAGAACCGCTGCTACTATCTCGGGAGAACCGCTGCTACTATCTCGGGAGAACCGCTGCTACTGTCTCGGGAGAACCGCTGCTACTATCTCGGGAGAACCGCTGCTACTATCTCGGGAGAACCGCTGCTACTATCTCGGGAGAACCGCTGCTACTATCTCGGGAGAACCGCTGCTACTGTCTCGGGAGAACCGCTGCTACTATCTCGGGAGAACCGCTGCTACTGTCTCGGGAGAACCGCTGCTACTGTCTCGGGAGAACCGCTGCTACTGTCTCGGGAGAACCGCTGCTACTGTCTCGGGAGAACCGCTGCTACTGTCTCGGGAGAACCGCTGCTACTGTCTCGGGAGAACCGCTGCTACTGTCTCGGGAGAACCGCTGCTACTGTCTCGGGAGAACTGCTGCTACTGTCTCGGGAGAACCGCTGCTACTGTCTCGGGAGAACCGCTGCTACTGTCTCGGGAGAACCGCTGCTACTGTCTCGGGAGAACCGCTGCTACTGTCTCGGGAGAACTGCTGCTACTGTCTCGGGAGAACTGCTGCTACTGTCTCGGGAGAACCGCTGCTACTGTCTCGGGAGAACTGCTGCTACTGTCTCGGGAGAACTGCTGCTACTGTCTCGGGAGAACTGCTGCTACTGTCTCGGGAGAACTGCTGCTACTGTCTCGGGAGAACTGCTGCTACTGTCTCGGGAGAACTGCTGCTACTGTCTCGGTAGAACTGCTGCTACTGTCTCGGGAGAACTGCTGCTACTGTCTCGGGAGAACTGCTGCTACTGTCTCGGGAGAACTGCTGCTACTGTCTCGGGAGAACTGCTGCTACTGTCTCGGGAGAACTGCTGCTACTGTCTCGGGAGAACTGCTGCTACTGTCTCGGGAGAACTGCTCCTACTGTCTCGGGAGAACTGCTGCTACTGTCTCGGGAGAACTGCTGCTACTGTCTCGGGAGAACTGCTGCTACTGTCTCGGGAGAACTGCTGCTACTGTCTCGGGAGAACTGCTGCTACTGTCTCGGGAGAACTGCTGCTACTGTCTCGGGAGAACCGCTGCTACTGTCTCGGGAGAACTGCTGCTACTGTCTCGGGAGAACTGCTGCTACTGTCTCGGGAGAACTGCTGCTACTGTCTTGGGAGAACTGCTGCTGCTACTACTGTCTCGGGAGAACTGCTGAGAACTGCTGCTACGGTCTCGGGAGACCTGATGCTACTGTCTCGGGAGAACTGCTGCTACTGTCTCGGGAGAACCGCTTCTACTGTCTCGGGAGAACTGCTGCTACTGTCTCGGGAGGCTACTGTCTCGGGAGAACTGCTGCTACTGTCTCGGGAGAACCGCTGCTACTGTCTCGGTAGAACTGCTGCTACTGTCTCGGGAGAACTGCTGCTACTGTCTCGGGAGAACTGCTGCTACTGTCTCGGGAGAACCGCTGCTACTGTCTCGGGAGAACCGCTGCTACTGTCTCGGGAGAACCGCTGCTACTATCTCGGGAGAACCGCTGCTACTGTCTCGGGAGAACCGCTGCTACTGTCTCGGGAGAACCGCTGCTACTGTCTCGGGAGAACCGCTGCTACTGTCTCGGGAGAACGGCTGCTACTGTCTCGGGAGAACCGCTGCTACTGTCTCGGGAGACCCGCTGCTACTGCTACTGTCTCGGGAGAACCGCTGCTACTGTCTCGGGAGAACCGCTGCTACTGTCTCGGGAGAACCGCTGCTACTATCTCGGGAGAACCGCTGCTACTATCTCGGGAGAACCGCTGCTACTATCTCGGGAGAACCGCTGCTACTATCTCGGGAGAACCGCTGCTACTATCTCGGGAGAACCGCTGCTACTATCTCGGGAGAACCGCTGCTACTATCTCGGGAGAACCGCTGCTACTGTCTCGGGAGAACCGCTGCTACTATCTCGGGAGAACCGCTGCTACTATCTCGGGAGAACCGCTGCTACTATCTCGGGAGAACCGCTGCTACTATCTCGGGAGAACCGCTGCTACTGTCTCGGGAGAACCGCTGCTACTATCTCGGGAGAACCGCTGCTACTGTCTCGGGAGAACCGCTGCTACTATCTCGGGAGAACCGCTGCTACTATCTCGGGAGAACCGCTGCTACTGTCTCGGGAGAACCGCTGCTACTGTCTCGGGAGAACCGCTGCTACTGTCTCGGGAGAACCGCTGCTACTGTCTCGGGAGAACCGCTGCTACTGTCTCGGGAGAACCGCTGCTACTGTCTCGGGAGAACCGCTGCTACTGTCTCGGGAGAACCGCTGCTACTGTCTCGGGAGAACCGCTGCTACTGTCTCGGGAGAACTGCTGCTACTGTCTCGGGAGAACTGCTGCTACTGTCTCGGTAGAACTGCTGCTACTGTCTCGGGAGAACTGCTGCTACTGTCTCGGGAGAACCGCTGCTACTGTCTCGGGAGAACTGCTGCTACTGCTCTCTGGGAGAACTGCTGCTACTGCTCGGTAGAACTGCTGCTACTGTCTCGGGAGAACTGCTGCTACTGTCTCGGGAGAACTGCTGCTACTGTCTCGGGAGAACTGCTGCTACTGTCTCGGGAGAACTGCTGCTACTGTCTCGGGAGAACTGCTGCTACTGTCTTCGGAGAACTGCTGCTACTGTCTCGGGAGAGCTGCTGCTACTGTCTCGGGAGAACTGCTGCTACTGTCTCGGGAGAACTGCTGCTACTGTCTCGGGAGAACTGCTGCTACTGTCTCGGGAGAACTGCTGCTACTGTCTCGGGAGAACTGCTGCTACTGTCTCGGGAGAACTGCTGCTACTGTCTCGGGAGAACTGCTTCTACTGTATCGGGAGAACAGCTGCTACTGTCTCGGGAGAACGGCTGCTACTGTCTCGGGAGATCTGCTGCTACTGTCTCGGGAGAACTGCTGCTACTGTCTCGGGAGAACTGCTGCTACTGTCTCGGGAGAACTGCTGCTACTGTCTCGGGAGAACTGCTGCTACTGTCTCGGGAGAACTGCTGCTACTGTCTCGGAAGAACTGCTGCTACTGTCTCGGGAGAACTGCTGCTACTGTCTCGGGAGAACTGCTGCTACTGTCTCGGGAGAACTGCTGCTACTGTCTCGGGAGAACTGCTGCTACTGTCTCGGGAGAACTGCTGCTACTGTCTCGGGAGAACTGCTGCTACTGTCTCGGGAGAACTGCTGCTACTGTCTCGGGAGAACCGCTGCTACTGTCTCGGGAGAACTGCTGCTACTGTCTCGGGAGAACTGCTGCTACTGTCTCGGGAGACCTGCTGCTACTGTCTCGGGAGAACTGCTGCTACTGTCTCGGGAGAACTGCTGCTACTGTCTCGGGAGAACTGCTGCTACTGTCTCGGGAGAACTGCTGCTACTGTCTCGGGAGAACTGCTGTTACTGTCTCGGGAGAACCGCTGCTAGTGTCTCGGGAGAACTGCTGCTACCGTCTCGGGAGAACTGCTGCTACTGTCTCGGGAGAACTGCAGCTACTGTCTCGGGAGAACCGCTGCTACTGTCTCGGGAGAACTGCTGCTACTGTCTCGGGAGAACTGCTGCTACTGTCTCGGGAGAACCGCTGCTACTGTCTCGGGAGAACCGCTGCTACTATCTCGGGAGAACCGCTGCTACTGTCTCGGGAGAACCGCTGCTACTGTCTCGGGAGAACCGCTGCTACTGTCTCTGCTACTGTCTCGGGAGAACCGCTGCTACTATCTCGGGAGAACCGCTGCTACTGTCTCGGGAGAACCGCTGCTACTGTCTCGGGAGAACCGCTGCTACTATCTCGGGAGAACCGCTGCTACTATCTCGGGAGAACCGCTGCTACTATCTCGGGAGAACCGCTGCTACTATCTCGGGAGAACCGCTGCTACTATCTCGGGAGAACCGCTGCTACTGTCTCGGGAGAACCGCTGCTACTATCTCGGGAGAACCGCTGCTACTATCTCGGGAGAACCGCTGCTACTATCTCGGGAGAACCGCTGCTACTATCTCGGGAGAACCGCTGCTACTGTCTCGGGAGAACCGCTGCTACTATCTCGGGAGAACCGCTGCTACTGTCTCGGGAGAACCGCTGCGACGCGCTCGGGAGAACCGCTGCTACTATCTCGGGAGAACCGCTGCTACTGTCTCGGGAGAACCGCTGCTACTATCTCGGGAGAACCGCTGCTACTGTCTCGGGAGAACCGCTGCTACTGTCTCGGGAGAACCGCTGCTACTGTCTCGGGAGAACCGCTGCTACTGTCTCGGGAGAACTGCTGCTACTGTCTCGGGAGAACTGCTGCTACTGTCTCGGGAGAACCGCTGCTACTGTCTCGGTAGAACTGCTGCTACTGTCTCGGGAGAACTGCTGCTACTGTCTCGGGAGAACTGCTGCTACTGTCTCGGGAGAACTGCTGCTACTGTCTCGGTAGAACTGCTGCTACTGTCTCGGGAGAACTGCTGCTACTGTCTCGGGAGAACTGCTGCTACTGTCTCGGGAGAACTGCTGCTACTGTCTCGGGAGAACTGCTGCTACTGTCTCGGGAGAACTGCTGCTACTGTCTCGGGAGAACTGCTGCTACTGTCTCGGGAGAACTGCTGCTACTGTCTCGGGAGAACTGCTGCTACTGTCTCGGGAGAACCGCTGCTACTGTCTCGGGAGAACTGCTGCTACTGTCTCGGGAGAACTGCTGCTACTGTCTCGGGAGAACTGCTGCTACTGTCTCGGGAGAACTGCTGCTACTGTCTCGGGAGAACCGCTGCTACTGTCTCGGTAGAACTGCTGCTACTGTCTCGGGAGAACTGCTGCTACTGTCTCGGGAGAACGCTGCTACTGTCTCGGGAGAACCGCTGCTACTGTCTCGGGAGAACCTGCTGCTACTGTCTCGGGAGAACTGCTGCTACTGTCTCGGGAGAACCGCTGCTACTGTCTCGGGAGAACTGTCTCCTGCTGCTACTGTCTCGGGAGAACCGCTGCTACTGTCTCGGGAGAACTGCTGCTGCTACTGCTCTCTGGGAGAACCGCTGCTACTGTCTCGGGAGAACTGCTGCTACTGTCTCGGGAGAACTGCTGCTACTGTCTCGGGAGGCTGCTACTGTGTCGGGAGAACCGCTGCTAATGTCTCGGGAGAACTGCTGCTACTGTCTCTGGGAGAACTGCTGCTACTGTCTCGGGAGAACCGCTGCTACTGTCTCGGGAGAACCGCTGCTACTGTCTCGGGAGAACTGCTGCTACTGTCTCGGGAGAACCGCTGCTACTGTCTCGGGAGAACCGCTGCTACTGTCTCGGGAGAACCGCTGCTACTGTCTCGGGAGAACTGCTGCTACTGTTTCGGGAGAACTACTGCTACTGTCTCGGGAGAACTGCTGCTACTGTCTCGGGAGAGCTGCTGCTACTGTCTCCGGAGAACCGCTGCTACTCTCTCGGGAGAACTGCTGCTACTATCTCGGGAGAACTGCTGCTACTGTCTCGGGAGAACTGCTTATACTGTCTCGGGAGAACTGCTGCTACTGTCTCGGGAGAACTGCTGCTACTGTCTCGGGAGAACTGCTGCTACTGTCTCGGGAGAACTGCTGCTACTGTCTCGGGAGAACTGCTGCTACTGTCTCGGGAGAACTGCTGTTACTGTCTCGCGAGAACTGCTGTCTCGGGAGAACTGCTGCTACTGTCTCGGGAGAACCTGCTGCTACTGTCTCGGGAGAACTGCTGCTACTCTCACGGGAGAACTGCTGCTACTGTCTCGGGAGAACTGCTGCTACTGTCTCGGGAGAACTGCTGCTACTGTCTCGGGAGAACTGCTGCTACTGTCTCGGGAGAACTGCTGTCTCGGGAGAACTGCTACTACTGTCTCGGGAGAACCGCTGCTACTGTCTCGGGAGAACTGCTACTGTCTCGGGTGAAGTGCTGCTACTGTCTCGGGAGAACTGCTGCTACTGTCTCGGGAGAACTGCTGCTACTGTCTCGGGAGAACTGCTGCTACTGTCTCGGGAGAACTGCTGCTACTGTCTCGGGAGAACTGCTGCTACTGTCTCGGGAGAACCGCTGCTACTGTCTCGGTAGAACTGCTGCTACTGTCTCGGGAGAACTGCTGCTACTGTCTCGGGAGAACTGCTGCTACTGTCTCGGAAGAACTGCTGCTACTGTCTACTGTCTCGGGAGAACTGCTGCTACTGTCTCGGGAGAACTGCTGCTACAGTCTCGGGAGAACTGCTGCTACTCGGGAGAACTGCTGCTACTGGGAGAACTGCTGCTACTGTCTCGGGAGAACTGCTGCTACTGTCTCGGGAGAACTGCTGCTACTGTCTCGGGAGAACTGCTGCTACTGTCTCGGGAGAACTGCTGCTACTGTCTCGGGAGAACTGCTGCTACTGTCTCGGGAGAACTGCTGCTACTGTCTCGGGAGAACTGCTGCTACTGTCTCGGGAGAACTGCTGCTACTGTCTCGGGAGAACTGCTGCTACTGTCTCGGGAGAACTGCTGCTACTGTCTCGGGAGAACCGCTGCTACTGTCTCGGGAGAACCGCTGCTACTGTCTCGGGAGAACTGCTGCTACTGTCTCGGGAGAACCGCTGCTACTGTCTCGGGAGAACCGCTGCTACTGTCTCGGGAGAACCGCTGCTACTGTCTCGGGAGAACCGCTGCTACTGTCTCGGGAGAACCGCTGCTACTGTCTCGGGAGAACCGCTGCTACTATCTCGGGAGAACCGCTGCTACTATCTCGGGAGAACCGCTGCTACTGTCTCGGGAGAACCGCTGCTACTGTCTCGGGAGAACCGCTGCTACTATCTCGGGAGAACCGCTGCTACTATCTCGGGAGAACCGCTGCTACTATCTCGGGAGAACCGCTGCTACTATCTCGGGAGAACCGCTGCTCTCTCTGGAGAACCGCTGCTACTATCTCGGGAGAACCGCTGCTACTATCTCGGGAGAACCGCTGCTACTATCTCGGGAGAACCGCTGCTACTATCTCGGGAGAACCGCTGCTACCGCTGCTACTATCTCTGGAGAACCGCTGCTACTATCTCGGGAGAACCGCTGCTACTATCTCGGGAGAACCGCTGCTACTATCTCGGGAGAACCGCTGCTACTATCTCGGGAGAACCGCTGCTACTATCTCGGGAGAACCGCTGCTACTATCTCGGGAGAACCGCTGCTACTATCTCGGGAGAACCGCTGCTACTGTCTCGGGAGAACCGCTGCTACTATCTCGGGAGAACCGCTGCTACTGTCTCGGGAGAACCGCTGCTACTGTCTCGGGAGAACCGCTGCTACTATCTCGGGAGAACCGCTGCTACTGTCTCGGGAGAACCGCTGCTACTGTCTCGGGAGAACCGCTGCTACTGTCTCGGGAGAACCGCTGCTACTGTCTCGGGAGAACCGCTGCTACTGTCTCGGGAGAACTGCTGCTACTGTCTCGGGAGAACCGCTGCTACTGTCTCGGGAGAACTGCTGCTACTGTCTCGGTAGAACTGCTGCTACTGTCTCGGGAGAACCGCTGCTACTGTCTCGGTAGAACTGCTGCTACTGTCTCGGGAGAACTGCTGCTACTGTCTCGGGAGAACCGCTGCTACTGTCTCGGTAGAACTGCTGCTACTGTCTCGGGAGAACTGCTGCTACTGTCTCGGGAGAACTGCTGCTACTGTCTCGGGAGAACTGCTGCTACTGTCTCGGGAGAACTGCTGCTACTGTCTCGGGAGAACCGCTGCTACTGTCTCGGTAGAACTGCTGCTACTGTCTCGGGAGAACTGCTGCTACTGTCTCGGGAGAACTGCTGCTACTGTCTCGGTAGAACCGCTGCTACTGTCTTGGGAGAATCGCAGCTACTGTCTCGGGAGAACTGCTGCTACTGTCTCGGGAGAACTGCTGCTACTGTCTGGGGAGAACCGCTGCTACTGTCTCGGGAGAACCGCTGCTACTATCTCGGGAGAACCGCTGCTACTGTCTCGGGAGAACTGCTGCTACTGTCTCGGGAGAACTGCTGCTACTGTCTCGGGAGAACTGCTGCTACTGTCTCGGGAGAACTGCTGCTACTGTCTCGGGAGAACTGCTGCTACTGTCTCGGGAGAACTGCTGCTACTGTCTCGGGAGAACCGCTGCTACTGTCTCGGGAGAACTGCTGCTACTGTCTCGGGAGAACTGCTGCTACTGTCTCGGGAGAACCGCTGCTACTGTCTCGGGAGAACTGCTGCTACTGTCTCGGGAGAACCGCTGCTACTGTCTCGGGAGAACCGCTGCTACTGTCTCGGGAGAACCGCTGCTACTGTCTCGGGAGAACCGCTGCTACTGTCTCGGGAGAACCGCTGCTACTGTCTCGGGAGAACTGCTGCTACTGTCTCGGGAGAACCGCTGCTACTGTCTCGGGAGAACCGCTGCTACTGTCTCGGGAGAACCGCTGCTACTGTCTCGGGAGAACTGCTGCTACTGTCTCGGGTGAACTGCTGCTACTGTCTCGGGAGAACTGCTTATACTGTCTCGGGAGAACTGCTGCTACTGTCTCGGGAGAACCGCTGCTACAGTCTCGGGAGAACTGCTGCTACTGTCTCGGGAGAACTGCTGCTACTGTCTCGGGAGAACTGCTGCTACTATCTCGGGAGAACCGCTTCTCCTGTCTCGGGATAACTGCTGCTACTGTCTCGGGAGAACCGCTGCTACTGTCTCGGGAGAACTGTCTCCGCTGCTACTGTCTCGGGAGAACTGCTGCTACTGTCTCGGGAGAACCGCTGCTACTGTCTCGGGAGAACCGCTGCTACTGTCTCGGGAGAACGGGAGCTGCTACTGTCTCGGGAGAACCGCTGCTACCGTCTCGGGAGAACCGCTGCTACTGTCTCGGGAGAACTGCTGCTACTGTCTCGGGAGAACTGCTGCTACTATCTCGGGAGAACCGCTTCTACTGTCTCGGGATAACTGCTGCTACTGTCTCGGGAGAACCGCTGCTACTGTCTCGGGAGAACTGCTGCTACTGTTTCGGGAGAACTACTGCTACTGTCTCGGGAGAACTGCTGCTACTGTCTCGGGAGAACTGCTGCTACTGTCTCGGGAGAACTGCTGCTACTGTCTCGGGAGAACCGCTGCTACTGTCTCGGGAGAACTGCTGCTACTGTCTCGGGAGAACTGCTGCTACTGTCTCGGGAGAACTGCTGCTACTGTCTCGGGAGAACCGCTGCTACTGTCTCGGGAGAACTGCTGCTACTGTCTCGGGAGAACTGCTGCTACTGTCTCGGGAGAACTGCTGCTACTGTCTCGGGAGAACTGCTGCTACTGTCTCGGGAGAACAGCTGCTACTGTCTCGGGAGAACTGCTGCTAGAACTGTCTACTGTCTCGGGAGAACCGCTGCTACTGTCTCGGGAGAACTGCTGCTACTGTCTCGGGAGAACTGCTGCTACTGTCTCGGGAGAACTGCTGCTACTGTCTCGGGAGAACTGCTGCTACTGCTGCTACTGTCTCGGGAGAACTGCTGCTACTGTCTCGGGAGAACTGCTGCTACTGTCTCGGGAGAACTGCTGCTACTGTCTCGGGAGAACTGCTGCTACTGTCTCGGGAGAACTGCTGCTACTGTCTCGGGAGAACTGCTGCTACTGTCTCGGTAGAACTGCTGCTACTGTCTCGGGAGAACTGCTGCTACTGTCTCGGGAGAACTGCTGCTACTGTCTCGGGAGAACAGCTGCTACTGTCTCGGTAGAACTGCTGCTACTGTCTCGGGAGAACCGCTGCTCCTGTCTCGGGAGAACTGCTGCTACTGTCTCGGGAGAACTGCTGCTACTGTCTCTCGGGAGAACTGCTGCTACTGTCTCGGGAGAACTGCTGCTACTGTCTCGGGAGAACCGCTGCTACTGTCTCGGGAGAACCTGCTACTGCTACTGTCTCGGGAGAACTGCTGCTACTGTCTCGGGAGAACCGCTGCTACTGTCTCGGGAGAACTGCTGCTACTGTCTCGGGAGAACCGCTGCTACTGTCTCGGGAGAACCGCTGCTACTATCTCGGGAGAACCGCTGCTACTGTCTCGGGAGAACCGCTGCTACTGTCTCGGGAGAACCGCTGCTACTGTCTCGGGAGAACCGCTGCTACTGTCTCCGGAGAACTGCTGCTACTGTCTCGGGAGAACCGCTGCTACTGTCTCGGGAGAACCGCTGCTACTATCTCGGGAGAACTGCTACTGCTGCTACTGTCTCGGGAGAACCGCTGCTACTATCTCGGGAGAACCGCTGCTACTGTCTCGGGAGAACCGCTGCTACTATCTCGGGAGAACCGCTGCTACTGTCTCGGGAGAACCGCTGCTACTATCTCGGGAGAACCGCTGCTACTATCTCGGGAGAACCGCTGCTACTATCTCGGGAGAACCGCTGCTACTATCTCGGGAGAACCGCTGCTACTATCTCGGGAGAACCGCTGCTACTATCTCGGGAGAACCGCTGCTACTATCTCGGGAGAACCGCTGCTACTATCTCGGGAGAACCGCTGCTACTATCTCGGGAGAACCGCTGCTACTATCTCGGGAGAACCGCTGCTACTATCTCGGGAGAACCGCTGCTACTGTCTCGGGAGAACCGCTGCTACTATCTCGGGAGAACCGCTGCTACTATCTCGGGAGAACCGCTGCTACTATCTCGGGAGAACCGCTGCTACTATCTCGGGAGAACCGCTGCTACTGTCTCGGGAGAACCGCTGCTACTATCTCGGGAGAACCGCTGCTACTATCTCGGGAGAACCGCTGCTACTGTCTCGGGAGAACCGCTGCTACTGTCTCGGGAGAACCGCTGCTACTGTCTCGGGAGAACCGCTGCTACTCTCTCGGGAGAACTGCTGCTACTGTCTCGGGAGAACTCCTGCTACTGTCTCGGGAGAACCGCTGCTACTGTCTCGGTAGAACTGCTGCTACTGTCTCGGGAGAACTGCTGCTACTGTCTCGGGAGAACTGCTGCTACTGTCTCGGGAGAACTGCTGCTACTGTCTCGGTAGAACTGCTGCTACTGTCTCGGTAGAACTGCTGCTACTGTCTCGGGAGAACTGCTGCTACTGTCTCGGGAGAACTGTCTCGGGAGAACCGCTGCTACTGTCTCGGGAGAACTGCTGCTACTGTCTCGGGAGAACTGCTGCTACTGTCTCGGGAGAACTGCTGCTACTGTCTCGGGAGAACTGCTGCTACTGTCTCGGGAGAACTGCTGCTACTGTCTCGGGAGAACTGCTGCTACTGTCTCGGGAGAACTGCTGCTACTGTCTCGGTAGAACTGCTGCTACTGTCTCGGGAGAACTGCTGCTACTGTCTCGGGAGAACTGCTGCTACTGTCTCGGGAGAACCGCTGCTACTGTCTCGGTAGAACTGCTGCTACTGTCTCGGGAGAACTGCTGCTACTGTCTCGGGAGAACTGCTGCTACTGTCTCGGGAGAACTGCTGCTACTGTCTCGGGAGAACTGCTGCTACTGTCTCGGGAGAACTGCTGCTACTGTCTCGGGAGAACCGCTGCTACTGTCTCGGGAGAACTGCTGCTACTGTCTCGGGAGAACTGCTGCTACTGTCTCGGGAGAACTGCTGCTACTGTCTCGGGAGAACTGCTGCTACTGTCTCGGGAGAACTGCTGCTACTGTCTCGATAGAAATGCTGCTACTCTCTCTGGAGAACTGCTGCTACTGTCTTGGGAGAACTGCTGCTACTGTCTCGGTAGAACTGCTGCTACTGTCTCGGGAGAACTGCTGCTACTGTCTCGGGAGAACTGCTGCTACTGTCTCGGTAGAACTGCTGCTACTGTCTCGGGAGAACTGCTGCTACTGTCTCGGGAGAACCGCTGCTACTGTCTCGGGAGAACTGCTGCTACTGTCTCGGTAGAACTGCTGCTACTGTCTCGGGAGAACTGCTGCTACTGTCTCGGGAGAACTGCTGCTACTGTCTCGGGAGAACCTCTGCTTCTGTCTCGGTAGAACTGCTGCTACTGTCTCGGGAGAACTGCTGCTACTGTCTCGGGAGAACTGCTGCTACTGTCTCGGGAGAACTGCTGCTACTGTCTCGGGAGAACCTCTGCTACTGTCTCGGGAGAACTGCTGCTACTGTCTCGGGAGAACCTCTGCTAATGTCTCGGGAGAACTGCTGCTACTGTCTCGGGAGAACTGCTGCTACTGTCTCGGGAGAACTGCTGCTACTGTCTCGGGAGAACTGCTTTCTACTGTCTCGGGAGAACTGCTGCTACTGTCTCGGGAGAACCTCTGCTACTGTCTCGGGAGAACTGCTGCTACTGTCTCGGGAGAACTGCTGCTACTGTCTCGGTAGAACTGCTGCTACTGTCTCGGGAGAACTGCTGCTACTGTCTCGGGAGAACTGCTGCTACTGTCTCGGGAGAACCGCTGCTACTGTCTCGGGAGAACTGCTGCTACTGTCTCGGGAGAACTGCTGCTACTGTCTCGGGAGAACTGCTGCTACTGTCTCGGGAGAACTGCTGCTACTGTCTCGGTAGAACCGCTGCTACTGTCTCGCTTCTACTGTCTCGGGAGAACTGCTGCTACTGTCTCGGGAGAACTGCTGCTACTGTCTCGGGAGAACTGCTGTTACTGTCTCGGGAGAACCGCTGCTACTGTCTCGGGAGAACTGCTGCTACTGTCTCGGGAGAACTGCAGCTACTGTCTCGGGAGTGCTGCTACTGTCTCGGGAGAACTGCTGCTACTGTCTCGGGAGTGCTGCTACGGGAGAACCTGCTGCTACTGTCTCGGGAGAACTGCTGCTACTGTCTCGGGAGAACTGCTGCTACTGTCTCGGGAGAACTGCTGCTACTGTGCTCTGGGAGAACTGCTGCTACTGTCTCGGGAGAACTGCTGCTACTGTCTCGGGAGAACTGCTGCTACTGTCTCGGAGAAGCTACTGTCTCGGGAGAACCTCTGCTACTGTCTCGGGAGAACTGCTGCTACTGTCTCGGGAGAACTGCTGCTACTGTCTCGGGAGAACTGCTGCTACTGTCTCGGGAGAACTGCTGCTACTGTCTCGGGAGAACTGCTGCTACTGTCTCGGGAGAACTGCTGCTACTGTCTCGGGAGAACTGCTGCTACTGTCTCGGGAGAACTGCTGCTACTGTCTCGGGAGAACTGCTGCTACTGTCTCGGGAGAACCGCTGCTACTGTCTTGGGAGAACCGCAGCTACTGTCTCGGGAGAACTGCTGCTACTGTCTCGGGAGAACTGCTGCTACTGTCTCGGGAGAACCGCTGCTACTGTCTCGGGAGAACCGCTGCTACTATCTCGGGAGAACCGCTGCTACTGTCTCGGGAGAACTGCTGCTACTGTCTCGGGAGAACCGCTGCTACTGTCTCGGGAGAACCGCTGCTACTGTCTCGGGAGAACTGCTGCTACTATCTCGGGAAAACCGCTGCTACTGTCTCGGGAGAACCGCTGCTACTATCTCGGGAGAACCACTGCTACTCTCTCTGGAGAACCGCTGCTACTGTCTCGGGAGAACCTCTGCTACTGTCTCGGGAGAACTGCTGCTACTGTCTCGGGAGAACCTCTGCTAATGTCTCGGGAGAACTGCTGCTACTGTCTCGGGAGAACTGCTGCTACTGTCTCGGGAGAACTGCTGCTACTGTCTCGGGAGAACTGCTTTCTACTGTCTCGGGAGAACTGCTGCTACTGTCTCAGGAGAACCTCTGCTACTGTCTCCGGAGAACTGCTGCTACTGTCTCGGGAGAACCGCTGCTACTGTCTCGGGAGAACCGCTGCTACTATCTCGGGAGAACCGCTGCTACTGTCTCCGGAGAACTGCTGCTACTGTCTCGGGAGAACCGCTGCTACTGTCTCGGGAGAACCGCTGCTATTGTCCCAGGAGAACTGCTGCTACTATCTCGGGAAAACCGCTGCTACTGTCTCGGGAGAACCGCTGCTACTATCTCGGGAGAACCACTGCTACTCTCTCGGGAGAACCGCTGCTACTGTCTCGGGAGAACCGCTGCTACTGTCTCTGGAGAACCGGTGCTACTATCTCGGGAGAACCGCTGCTACTATCTCGGGAGAACCGCTGCTACTATCTCGGGAGAACCGCTGCTACTATCTCGGGAGAACCGCTGCTACTGTCTCGGGAGAACCGGTGCTACTATCTCGGGAGAACCGCTGCTACTATCTCGGGAGAACCGCTGCTACTATCTCGGGAGAACCGCTGCTACTATCTCGGGAGAACCGCTGCTACTATCTCGGGAGAACCGCTGCTACTGTCTCGGGAGAACCGCTGCTACTATCTCGGGAGAACCGCTGCTACTATCTCGGGAGAACCGCTGCTACTATCTCGGGAGAACCGCTGCTACTATCTCGGGAGAACCGCTGCTACTATCTCGGGAGAACCGCTGCTACTATCTCGGGAGAACCGCTGCTACTGTCTCGGGAGAACCGCTGCTACTATCTCGGGAGAATCGCTGCTACTATCGCGGGAGAACCGCTGCTACTATCTCGGGAGAACAGCTGCTACTGTCTCGGGAGAACCGCTGCTACTGTCTCGGGAGAACCGCTGCTACTGTCTCGGGAGAACCGCTGCTACTCTCTCGGGAGAACTGCTGCTACTGTCTCGGGAGAACTCCTGCTACTGTCTCGGGAGAACCGCTGCTACTGTCTCGGTAGAACTGCTGCTACTGTCTCGGAAGAACTGCTGCTACTGTCTCGGAAGAACTGCTGCTACTGTCTCGGGAGAACTGCTGCTACTATCTCGGGAGAACTGCTGCTACTGTCTCGCTAGAACTGCTGCTACTGTCTCGGGAGAACTGCTGCTACTGTCTCGGGAGAACTGCTGCTACTGTCTCGGGAGAACTGCTGCTACTGTCTCGGGAGAACCGCTGCTACTGTCTCGGTAGAACTGCTGCTACTCTCTCGGGAGAACTGCTGCTACTGTCTCGGGAGAACTGCTGCTACTGTCTCTGGAGAACTGCTGCTACTGTCTCGGGAGAACCTCTGCTACTGTCTCGGGAGAACTGCTGGTACTGTCTCGGGAGAACTGCTGCTACTGTCTCGGGAGAACTGCTGCTACTGTCTCGGGAGAACTGCTGCTACTGTCTCGGGAGAACTGCTGCTACTGTCTCGGGAGAACCTCTGCTACTGTCTCGGGAGAACTGCTGCTACTGTCTCGGGAGAACTGCTGCTACTGTCTCGGGAGAACCTCTGCTACTGTCTCGGGAGAACTGCTGCTACTGTCTCGGGAGAACCTCAGATTACCAAGAGTGATATCGCTCTCATTTCCATATAATTAACTGATATTGATTATTTAAGAGTATAATAATTATGAAGTCAAATATTCAGTGTGTGTGATTGTGTGTGTGTGTGTGTGTGTGTGTGTGTGTGTGTGTGTGTGTGTGTGTGTGTGTGTGTGTGTGTGTGTGTGTGTGTGTGTGTGTGTGTGTGTGTGTGTTAATTACCATTTTGTCCTAGGCACATGTCGATTAGACACTAGTGTGTGTGTGTGTGCGTGTGTGTGTGTGTGTGTGTAATCACCTATTTGTCGTTGCAGGAGTCGAGACTCAGCTCCTGGCCTCTCGCTTCACCTGTCGCTACTAAGTCCTATCTCTCCCTGCTGCATGAGCTTTATCGTGCCTCGTCGTAATGCTATGTATGGTTCCTGCCTCCACTATCTCACTTTCCAGACTATTCCACTTCCTGAAAACTCTGTGACTGAAGAAATACTTTCTAACATTCCTTTGACTCATCTGAGTCTTCAACTTCCAACTGTGACCCTTTGTTTCTGTGTCCCATCTATGGAACACCCTGTCTCTGTCCAACTTATTTATTCCTCGCACTCTTTTGTATGTCGTTATGTCTCCCCTGACCCTCCTGTCCTCCAGTGTCGTCAGGCCGATTTCCCTTAACCTTTCTTCGTAAGACATTCCCCTTAGCTCTGGTACTAGCCTTGTCGCAAACATTTGAACTTTCTCTAATTTCTTGACGTGCCTGACCAGGTGTGGGTTCCAAACTGGTGCTGCATACTCCAGTATGGGCCTGATGTACACTGTGTACAGTGTCTTGAGCGATTCCTTACTAAGGTATCGGAATGCTATTCTCAGGTTTGCCAGGCGCCCATATGCTGCAGCAGTTATCTGGTTAATGTGTGCTTCCGGAGACGTGCTCGGTGTAATACTCACCCGAAGATCTTTCTCCTCGAGTAATGTTTGCAGTCTTTGGCCACCTAGCCTATACTCTGTCTGCAGTCTTCTTTGTCCTTCCTCGATCTTGTGATAAAGATTTGCGTTCCATGTATCCGTACTGGTTGTCGTTTATAGGTACTCTACCACTCTCCTCCTGATAATCTTCATGACTTGGGCATACTATACACGTTAGTGACACTGGTCAATAGTCTGGTGCCTCGTTTCTGCCACCTTTCTTAAAAATGGGGACTATATTTCCCGTCTTCCATACCTGAGGTAGTTGCCCAGTTTCAAGGGATGTGTTGAAGATTGTAGTTAGTGGCACACACAGCATCTCTGCTCCATTCCCTAAGGACCCACGGGGAGATGTTGTCCGGTCCCATTGCCTTTGAGGTATCAAGGTCACTTAGCAGCTTCTTCACCTCCTCCTCGGTTGTGTGTGTGTGTGTGTGTGTGTGTGTGTGTGGTTAAAACTATGAATGGATCCTGCCTCCACAACATTGCTTCCCAGACTATTCCACTTCCTGACTACTCTGTGACTGAAGAAATACTTCCTAACATCCCTGTGATTCATCTGTGTCTTCAACTTCCAACTGTGTCACCTTGTTGTTGTGTCCCATCTCTGAAACATTGTCTCTGTCCACCTTGTTAATTCCTCTCAGTATTTTATATGTCGTTATCATGTCCCCTCTATCGCTCCTGTCCTCCAGTGTCGTCAGGTCGATTTTCCTTAACCTCTCCTCGTAGGACATACCCCTTAGCTCTGGGACTAGTCTTGTTGCAAACCTTTGCACCTTCTCCAGTTTCTTTACGTGCTTGGTCAGATATAGGTTCCAAACTGGTGCCGTATACTCCAATATGGGCTCACCTACACAGTGTACAAGGTCCTGAACGATTCCTTATTAAGATGGCAGAATGCTGTTCTTAGGTTTGCTAGGCGCCAATATGCTGCAGCAGTTATTTAGTTGATGTGCGCCTCAGGAGATGTGCCTGGTGTTATACTCACCCCAAGATCTTTCTCCTTGAGTGGAGGTTTGTAGTCTCTGGCCCCCTAGACTGTACTCTGTCTGCAGTCTTCTTAGCCCTTCCCCAGTCTTCATGACTTTGCACTTAGTGGGGTTGAACTCCAGGAGCCAATTGCTGGACCAGGCCTGTTGCCTGTTCAGATGCCTTTGTAGTTCTGCCTGGTCCTCGTCTGATTGAATTCTTCTCATCAACTTTACATCATCTGCAAACAGGGACACTTCGGAGTCTATTCCTTCTGTCATGTCGTTCACAAATACCAGAAACAGCACCCGGTGCCCACTCTAACACCTCGCCACGTACCATGACTCGCTCTTGTCTTCCAGACAGGTATTCCCTGATTCATTGTGGTGCCCTTCCCTGTTATCCCTGCCTGGTCCTCCAGTTTTTGCACTAGTCTCTTGTGTGGAACTGTGTCAAACGCCTTCTTGCAGTCCAAGAAAATGCAATCTACCCACCCCTCTCTCTCTTGTCTTACTGCTTTAACCCTGACATAGAACTCCAGTAGGTTTGTGACACAGGATTTACAATCCCCGAGACCGTGTTGACTGCTGTTGACGAGATCATTCCTCTCTAGGTGTCCCACCACTCCTTTCCTATAATCTTCTCCACGACTTTGAATATTATACATGCCAGTGACACTGGCCTATAGTTTAGTGCTTCATGTCTTTCTACTTTTTTAAAAATTGGAACTACATTTGTTGTTTTCCATAGATGTGTTGAATATTGTTGTTAGGGGTACACATAGCGCCTCTGCACCATCTCTCAGTATCCATGGAGAGTTGTTATCCGGCCCCATCCCCTTTGAGACGTTTAGCTCACTCACCAGCCTCTTCACTTTTTCCTCTGTTGTATGTATTGTGTCCAGCACTTGGTGGCGTACCCCACCTCTCCGTGGGGTACGCCTCTTTATGGAGTCCCTCACATACTTCTCGGTCGTTTCTTGTTGTCTCTCCTCCTTCCTTCCTTAGCCTGATTACCTGGTCCTTGACTGTTGTTTTCCTCCTGATGTGGCTGTACAGCAGCTTCGGGTCAGATTTGCCTTGTGTGCGTGTGTGCGTGTGTGTGTGTGTGTGTGTGTGTGTGTGTGTGTGTGTGTGTGTGTGTGTGTGTGTGTGTGTGTGTGTGTGTGTGTGTGCGTGTGTGTCTGTGTATGTGTGTGTGTGTGTGTGTGTGTGTGTGTGTGTGTGTGTGTGTGTGTGTGTGTGTGTGTGTGTGTGTGTGTGTGTGTGTGTACTCACCTAGTTGAGGTTGCAGGGATCGAGTCCAAGCTCCTGGCCCCGCCTCACGGTGTACAGGGTCCTGAACGATTCCTTATTGAGATGTCGGAATGCTGTTCTGAGGTTTACCAGGCGCCCATATGCTGCAGCAGTTATTTGGTTGACGTGCGCTTCAGGAGATATGCCTGGTGTTATACTCACCCCAAGATCTTTTTCCTTGAATGAGGTTTGTAGTCTCTGGCCCCCTAGACTGAACTCCGTCTGCAGTCTTCTTTGCCCTTCCACAATCTTCATGACTTTGCACTTGGTGGGATTGAACTCCAGGAGCCAATTGCTGGACCAGGTCTGCAGCCTGTCCAGATCCCTTTGTAGTTGTGCCTGGTCTTCGATCGAATGAATTCTTCTCATCAACTTCACGTCATCTGCAAACAGGGACACCTCGGAGTTTATTCCTTCCGTCATGTCGTTCACAAATACCAGAAACAGCACTGGTCCTAAGACTGACCCCTGTGGGACCCCGCTGGTCACAGGTGCCCACTCTGACACCTCGCCACGTACCATTACTCGCTGCTGTCTTCCTGACAAGTATTCCTTGATCCATTGTAGTGCCTTCCCTGTTATCCCTGCTTGGTCCTCCAGTTTTTGCACTAATCTCTTGTGTGGTACTGTGTCAAACGCCTTCTTGCAGTCCAAGAATATGCAATCCACCGACCCATCTCTCTCATGTCGTACTGCTGTCACCTTGTCATAGAACTCCAGTAGGTTTGTGACACAGGATCTCCCATCCCTGAAACCATGTTTGCTGCTGTTGATGAGATCATTCCTTTCTAGGTGTTCCACCAGTCTTCTCCTGACAATCTTCTCCATGACTTTGCATACTATACATGTCAGTGACACTGGTCTGTAGTGTAGTGCTTCATGTCTGTCTCTTTTTTTAAAGATTGGGACTACATTTGCTGTCTTCCATGCCTCAGACAATCTTCCTGTTTCTATAGATGTATTGAATATTGTTGTTAGGGGTTCACATAGCGCCTCTGCTCCCTCTCTCAGGACCCATGGAGAGATGTTATCTGGCCCCATTGCCTTTGAGGTATCTAGCTCACTCAGAAGCCTCTTCACTTCTTCCTCGGTTGTGTGTACTGTGTCCAGCACCTGGTGGTGTGCCCCACCTCTCCGTCTTTCTGGAGCCCCTTCTGTCTCCTCTGTGATCACTTCTTTGAATCTCTTGTTGAGTTCCTCACATTCTTCACGGTCATTTCTTGTTGTCTCTCCTCCTTCCTTCCTTAGCCTGATTACCTGGTCCTTGACTGTTGTTTTCCTCCTGATGTGGCTGTACAACAGCTTCGGGTCAGATTTGGCTTTCGCTGCTATGTTGTTTTCATATTGTCGTTGGACCTCCCTTCTTATCTGTGCATATTTGTTTCTGGCTCTATGACTGCTCTCCTTATTCTCCTGGGTCCTTTGCCTTCTATAGTTCTTCTATTCCCTAGCACACTTTGTTTTTGCCTCCTTGCACCTTTGGGTGAACCATTGGCTCATCCTGGCTTTTTCATTATTCCTGTTACCCTTGGGTACAAACCTCTCCTCAGCCTCCTTGCACATTGTTGCTACATATTCCATCATGTCATTAACTGGCTTCCCTGTCAGTTCTCTGTCCAACTGAACCTTGTTCAGGAAGTTCCTCATTCCCGTGTAGTCCCCTTTCTTGTAGTTTGGTTTCATTTGTCCTGGCCTTCCTGCTTCCCCCTCCACTTGTAGCTCTACTGTGTATTCGAAGCTCAAAACCACATGATCGCTGGCCCCAAGGGGTCTTTCATATGCGATATCCTCAATATCTGCAGTACTCAAGGTGAATAATAAGTCCAGTCTTGCTGGTTCATCCTCTCCTCTCTCTCTTGTAGTGTCCCTTACGTGTTGGTAGATGAAGTTTTCCAGTACCACCTCCATCATCTTAGCCCTCCATGTATCTTGGCCCCCATGTGGCTCCAAGTTCTCCCAGGCGATCTCCTTGTGGTTAAAGTCACCCATGATCAGGATCTTTGCCCTGCATGCATGAGCTCTTCTGGCCACTGCAGCCAGCGTGTCAACCATCGCTCTATTGCTCTCATCATACTTTTGCCCTGGCCTCCTGCTGTTCTGTGGTGAGTTATACATCACTGCAATTACCACCTTGGGACCTCCAGAGTGAACCGTTCTCGCTATGTAATCACTTTCTTCTCCGCTGTCTCCTCTCCAGCTCATCAAAATTCCATCGGTGTTTTATCAGCAGTGCCACTCCTCCACCCCCCATCCTGTTCCTTCTGTCTTTCCTCAGGATCTGGTATCCCATTGGAAAGATGGCATCTGTTATCATACCTGTAAGCTTGGTTTCTGTGAGCGCTATGATGTCCGGTGATGCCTCTTTGACTCTTTTGTGCCACTCCTCCCACTTGTTTGTTATTCCATCAGCGTTTGTGTACCATGCCTTCAGTTTCCTTTCCAACACTGTGGTTTGGGGGGCCTTTGGGGGTGGGAGACCTGGTAGCATACTGTGGGATTCTATGGTTGGGGGTTGGGTGGAAGCTGTGGGTATGGATTGTAGTGTGTGTTGGGATGGTGTGATAGGTTTTGGGGTTCTGAGGATTGTTGTGAGTGTGCTTGCTCTTGCTGCTCTGTTCTGCTCTGACTGACCTCTGCTGGTTCCATCCTTGTCTCCTTTCCTAGCTCCTTTCGCTTTTTTGTCCTCTCCCTCAGCTGCTGTCGCTGTGTTTGTGTTCTGTCTCTGTCTAGGAACACCTTCTTGTACTCTTCCGAGTTTTTCATCCGTGGTTTCTCTTGGAGGATCCTGTTCTGCACTGTTTCTGTCCTGAGAATCAGCTTGATCGGTCAGTTTCTCCCCTTCAAGTACCCCCCTATTCTCTGAAAATTTACAATCTCGTCCATGTCTTCTCCCCCTATTTCCGTGATGATTTTCTCAATCTCCATTCTTTCTTCCTGCCGTCTTTCAGTGTGTGTCCTTTCCTCTCTCTCCCGAAGCCCATGGATAAACACTGATTTTGCCCTTTCCTCCTCCCATTGCCTCTCCCTCTGTGACTCTGGTTCCTGTTTGTATGTAGTCATTTTCTCCCTTGATTTTTCCAGTGGCTCTTGGTAGCATAGTTGTGCACCCAGCTGCTCTTCCCTTTCACTCCCTGGCCCTTCTTTGCAGGTTGATATGACCTTAGCATAATTCATATCTCCTTCCTTCCTGTTCCGCCTGTGTCTTCTCTGGTCACTGCCCCTGAGACTTGCTTCAGCCTGTTTACCTCAAATTCTATGACCCTTACCCTGGTTACTGCAGTTTCGCCTTGTGGCTCCCAATTCTTCATCTCCTTCTGCAACCTCTTTTCCCATTTCACGGAGAGCTCTTTCTCCAATTATTCAGAAAGCTCTCCTAACTTTCTCTCCCATTGTTGCTGAATCCTCCTCCACTGCTCTTCCATCCATTCCTCCCTACCAATACCATTGTCATCTGATCCCTGATTTCTGCAAGTCCCAACCATTTTTTTTTAGTGAAAGAAAGGAGAGAGAGAGAGAGAGAGAGAGAGAGAGAGAGAGAGAGAGAGAGAGAGAGAGAGAGAGAGAGAGAGAAGGGAAAGGTACAAGGAGAGAGAGAGGAGGGGAGAGTGAGAAGGGAAACGGGGAGAGAGTGAGAGAGAGGGAGAAAGAGAGAGAAGGGGAGGGTAGAAGGAGAGAGGGGGAGAGAAGGGAAAAAGAAGGGAGAGAGAGAGGGAGAGAGAGAGAGAGAGGGAGAGAGGAGAGAGAGTGAGAGAGAGAGAGCGAGAGAGAGAGAGAGAGAGAGAGAGAGAGAGAGAGAGAGAGAGAGAGAGAGAGAGAGAGAGAGAGAGTGGGAGAGGGGAAAGGTAAGAGAGAGAGAGAGAGGGGGAGAGTGAGAAGGAAAAAAAAGGAGAGAGAAAGAGTGAGAGAGAGAGAGGGGGAGAGGGAGAGAAGGGAAAGATAGAAGGAGAGAGGGGGAGAGTGAGAAGGGAAAAGAGAGGAAGAGAGAGAGGAAGAGAGAGGGAGAGGAAGAGAGAGAGAGAGGAAGAGAAAGAGGGAGGAAGAGAGAGAGAGGAGGAGAGAGGAAGAGAGGAAGAGAGGAAGAAAGAGGGAGAGGAAGGGAGAGAGAGAGGAAGAGAGGAAGAGAGAGAGAGAGATACCAGGTGTAATTACTGCTACAAGAAAGGACATAAGGAGGATCAGTGTCAGAAGAAAAAGGAACTTGACAGACAGGGCCACCTGTTTAGACACCTGTTCTCAGAACAAACCAGCAGGATCTCTGAATTGCTGAACACTCTCACACGTCACCCACTTAGCTACTCCTATCCCAGCCCAGCAGGTGGGATTGCTCCTTATACAAGACCACAGACCTACATCCCTGCAGCTGCCTCAGTACCCTACCTCTCTCAAGGGCAGGCACCTTACATTCCCTACACACCCACCACCTCAAGCTGACCACTTCATCATGAGGAGCCAGTCTATCAGCATCCTGTCGGCCAACATTAGAGGTTTCATTACTAATGTTGGAGAGCTCACACATAGTTTTGTGAACACTCGACGTCCCGACATGATAGCTGTTGTTGAAACATTTTTGGATGACAGGACTCCAGAAAATTTTGCAAGAATTGCTGGCTACACCTCATGGATGAGAAGAGACAGGCAAGGGCAAGGAGGAGGTGTTGCTGTGTGCTTCTCTAAAAGTGTTCATGCCCAGCACATTGATGTTGCCACCCCTACACATCTTGAAATGATATTCTTCAAGCTCTGTATAAACACTAGTACCTCTGTACTAGCATGTGCAATGTACAGACCTCAGTGGCAACATGCAGACCCTATCAACTTCCTAATGGAAAATATTGACTCCCTTCTGCTACAACACAACTGTCAACATATTATAATTGTTGGTGACCTCAACCAGCACCTTACAGAGGGACTTTGATGACCTTCTTGCAGTGTTTGACATGAGAAACTTTGTTGATTTCCCTACTCATATCTCTGGCTCCTCCCTTGACCCAGTAGTGAGTGATCTGGCAGAAGGCATAGTCACTTGTCAACCCCTCGGCTATGTTGGATCGTCTGACCACAAGGCTGTTTTTACGACACTTAAGATCCCAACAGAACGAGGTGAGGAGTCCACACGCACAACCTGGCTATGGGAAAGAGGTAATTGGCCAGCCCTTTGCTCTGAGCTCGCCACCACCGACTGGAATGCTCTTCTCCAAGGGGATGTTGACAACTAAGTGAAAGCCTTCACTGGACACATCCTTAATCTACAACAAGAACACATTCCTCACCGGCAATATGTGACGAAGCCTACAGATCAGCCTTGGTTTGGCTTTCGTTGTAGAGAGGCTGCTACTGCTAAGTACAAAGCATGACGAAGGTATAAGAGACATCCTACCACCTATAACAGGAACTTGCACATGCAAGCCTGTAGGCATATGGGTGATGTTCAAAAGTGGGCCATTGCTAAATGGGAGGTGGACACTAAAAGAAAGTTAGCATCAGGTAGGGTAGGCTCCAAAACCTGGTGGTCCCTGGTCAAGGACAGACAAGGTTATCTGCCTGATGAACTTATTCCACCTCTAAATCGACAGGATGGGACCACCTCTACTAGTAGTCAAGAGAAGGCGGACCTCTTTGCTGAACACTTTGCTACCAAAATGCAAGTTCCTGATCCAGCAAGGGACCCTCCTTGGCTAGTTGCAAGAACTGTGTCAAAACTGTCAGTGGTGACAATAAGGCAGGAGGAGGTGCATTTCCTACTTAAATCGCTTAACCAAGAAAAGGCTGTGGGCCCAGACAAGTTGAGCCCAAGATTGTTGAGAAGATGTGCAGACCAGCTAGCAGCACCTCTAACTCGCATCTCTCAGCACTGCCTAGTACAGTGTAAATGGCCCTCTCTATGGAAAGAGGCGAATGTAGTCCCTGTTCACAAAAAGAAGAGCAGAGCAGAAATCAGCAACTACAGACCAGTGTCACTCCTGTCAATCACTGGTAAGATCCTTGAGACAATAATCTCAAGACAAATGACAGAGTTTTTTAACTACCACTCACTACTTTATGATCGTCAATATGGCTTCAGGAAAGGTTACTCTGCTGCTGATCTGTTGTTAAACCTCTCCACTAGGTGGCACCAGTCACTGGATGAATCCAAAGTTAGCTGTGTGGTAGCACTGGACATTACTGGCGCTTTCGACCGGGTGTGGCATCAGGGCCTCTTAGCAAAACTTCAAGCACTGGGAATTGCAGGCTCTACGCTATGTCTCCTCAGTGACTACCTTCATGGTAGATCTCTAAGTGTAGTTCTCAATGGAACGGAATCAGCAAGACATCCTATTGGGGCAAGTGTTCCACAAGGAAGCGTGCTGGGTCCATTGTTATGGAATGTCTACTTCAACTACCTTCTTCATCTCATCCCAGAATCACATGCATATGCAGACGACTGTACACTGACATTCACTTATCCAAGAGAAGAAATGCCAGCTGCTCTAAGCTACATCAATCACCAGCTGAGAGCTATATCAGCTTGGGGAAATAGATGGCAAGTAACATTTGCACCTGAGAAAACGCAAATGATGATCGTCTCTAGGCACCATGATGGTAATGCTGGTGCAGTAGTAAGGATGAATGGGAGGATGTTGGCACCTGGAGAAGACGTTGATATCCTTGGGGTGAAATTTGACTCCAAACTAACCATGAAGAACCATGTTGTAAATCTTGCAAACAAGGCAGCCAGGAAGCTTACAGCACTTCGCCGTATCTCCCATCTGCTTGACAGTAGGGGTTGCAAGATCCTGTACGAGGCACAAGTACGCTTGCACCTTGAGTATGCTCCACTTTCTTGGTTTGCTTGCCCCCCCTCTCATCTGCGACTGCTTGACAGAGTAGAGAACAGAGCAAGACGTCTCATCTCTCGCCTGGACCCATCCTGGATAGATCTGTCATTTCAGCAGAGCCTTCAACATAGGAGGGATGTGGGTGACCTTACTGTTATGTACAAGGCCAATATTGTCAAAATACCACACTTGGATCCACTTCGAGGACAGCGTGAAACAAGCTTTTATGCCACAAGACGGGCAGAAAGCAGCAACTTCACTCTGGCTGTACCCTTCTCCAGAACATCACTCCATCTGAGATCATACATACCCAGGATGACTAGAGTATGGAACACATTCGTACAGCATAATGATGTCAACGACATAAAGTCAGTTGATCAAATGAAAATGCTGGCCCACAGATGGCTCCAACTTCATCCTGTTTCCTACTTGTATGTCTCATAACAATAAAAATGCTTTCAAATGAGCTGATGTAGGTAACAGCTCTTAGCTTGCCAATAAAGTTAGGAATCCTTAACCTGTAAATAGCTGTCAATAAAGCTAGGGATCCTTAACCTTGTCAAACCCTGTGTCAAAAAAAAAAAAAAAAAAAAAAAAAAAAAAAAAAAAAAAAAAAAAAAAAAAAAAAACAGAATAAGAGAGAGAGAGAGAGAGAGAGAGAGAGAGAGAGAGAGAGAGAGAGGAAGAGAGAGAGAGAGGAAGAGAGAGGAAAAGAGAGAGAGGAAGAGAGGGACAGAGACAGAGGAGAGAAGGGAGGGTTAGAGGGTCAATTCACAGAATGGTGTGAAATCCTGTATGTGTGTTTGTGTGTGTGTATGTGTGTGTGTGTGTGTGTGTGTGTGTGTGTGTGTGTTTGTGTGTGTGTGCATGCTACAGCTATTCAAGTGCCTAACAGCAGATCCTGTACTCACCTACTGTGTGTGTATGCATGTGTTTATGTAAGCAGTCCTTATTTCCCATGTATGTACTACATATGTATTGCATATGGAGTAACGTTGCCATCCTGGGTCCCAGTAGTTGAAGATGCTTGATGCTTCTCGGTAATTTTTCCTCTAACTTCATGTAGGCACTGTAGTCACTATCTCATCTATTTTTTTTCACTCACTGTATTTACTGACACTTGTATACATATCTCTTATCTCGCTGTTCTTGAGTCGCACTTATTCTTCAAATACCCCACTGCATTATGTATGGCAACACTATTTAGGCCTGACATGACCTTTCACCTTCCTTGCTCCCGGCCTCACTTAGCACTTTACTATTTACTATGTTTTCTTTTCTGAGATCACTTATATTTCCTTTTCTCGGGGCTTAAGTGATTATATGCACTCTTATGCGTGCACACATCTACATCCCTCACTCTATTCCTTATGGTATAATCAGAAATTACTGCCAAAACACGAGCTCAAACTGCGCGACTCCTCCACATGTCGTGTGTGTGTGTGTGTGTACTCACCTATTTGTACTCACCTATTTGTGGTTGCAGGGATCGAGTCATAGCTCCTGGCCCCGCCTCTTCGCTGATTGCTACTAGGTCCTCTCTCTCCCTGCCCCATGAGCTTTATCATACCTCGCCTTAAAACTATGTATGGTTCCCGCCTCCACTACGTCACTTTCTAGGCTATTCCATGGCCTGACAACTCTGTGACTGAAGAAATACTTCCTAAAATCCCTTTGATTCATCTGAGTCTTCAACTTCCAATTGTGACCCCTTGTTTCTGTGTCCCTTCTCTGGAACATCCCGTCTTTTCCCACCTTGTCTATTCCGCGCAGTATTTTATATGTCGTTATCATGTCTCCCCTGACCCTCCTGTCCTCCAGTGTCGTCAGGCCGATTTCCCTCAACCTTTCTTTGTAGGACAAACCCCGTAGCTCTGGGACTAGTCTTGTTGCAAACCTTTGCGCTTTCTCTAATTTCTTGACGTGCTTGACTAGGTGTGGATTCCTAACTTGTGCTGCATACTCCAGTATGGGCCTGACATAAATGGTATACAGAGTCTTGAATGAGTTCTTACTGAGGTATCAGAACACTGTCTGTAGGTTTGCCAGACTCCCGTATGCTGCAGCAGTTATCTGATTGATATGCGCCTCAGGAGATATGCTCGGTATTATACTCACCCCCAGATCTTTTTCCTTGAGTGAGGTTTGCAGTCTTTGGCCATCTAAACTATATTGTGTCTGCGGTCTTCTTTGCCCTTCCCCAGTCTTCATGACTTTGCATTTAGCAGGATTAAACTCAAGGAGCCAGTTGCTGGACAAGGCTTGTAGCCTGTCCAGGTCTCTTTGTAGTCCTGCCTGATCCTCATCTGATTTGATTCTTCTCATTAACTTCACATCATCTGAAAACAAGGACACTTCTCAGTCTATCCCTTCCGTTATGTCGTTCACATATATCAAGAACAGCACAGGTCCTAGGACTGACCCCTGTGGATCCCCGCTTGTCACAGGCGCCCACTCTGACACCTCGTCACGTACAATGACTCGTTGTTGCCTCCCTGTCAGGTATTCTCTGATCCATTGCAGTGCCTTTCCTGTTATGTGTGCCTGATCCTCTAGCTTTTGCAATAACCTCTTGTGAGGAACTGTCGAAGGCCTTCTTGCAGTCCAAAAAAATGCAGTCAATCCACCCCTCTCTCTCTCTTGTCTTACTTCTGTCACCTTGTCATAAAACTCTAGTAGGTTTGTGACACAGGATTTTCCTTCCCTGAAACCGTGCTGGTTGTCAATTATACACTTGTTTCTTTCCAGGAGCTCCACCACTCTCCTCCTGATGATCTCCATGACCTTGCATACTATATACGTTAGTGATACAGGTCTGTAGTTTAGTGGCTCAAGTCTGTCTCCCTTTTTAAAAATTGGGACTACATTTGCCATTTTCCCTACCTCAGGGAGTTGCCCAGTTTCAAATGATGTGTTGAAGACCTTTGTTAATGGCACACACAGTATCTCTGCTCCCTCTTTAAGGACCCAGGGAGAGATGTTGTCTGGTCCCACTGCCTTTGAGGTGTCTAGTTCGCATAGCAGCTTCTTCACCTCCTCCTTAGTTATATGTACCTCATCCAGTACTTGCTGGTGTACCCCCCTGTTCTGATTTCCTGGAGTCCTACTGGTTTCCACTGTAAATACTTCTTTAAATCTCATGTTGAGCTCCTGACATACCTCTCGGTCATTTCTTGTGAGCTCCCCATCACCCTTCCTCAGTCTGAGTACCTGGTCCTTGACTGTTGTTTTCCTCCTGATGTGGCTGTACAACAGCTTCAGGTAAGTCTTGACTTTCGATGCTATGTCATTTTCAAATTGTCACTGAGCCTCCCTTCTTATCTGTGCATATTCGTTTCTGGCTCTTCAGCTAATCTCTTTATTTTCCTGAGTTCTCTGTCTTCTGTATCTTTTCCATTCTCTAGTACACCTAGTTTTTGCATCCCTACACCTTTGGGTGAACCAAGGACTTGTTCTGTTCTTCCCATTATTTCTGTTTCCCTTGGGAACAAACCTCTCCTCTCCCTCCTTGCATTTTGTTGCCATATAGTCCATCATTTCTTGTACTGGTTTTCCTGTCAGTTCCCTCTCCCACTGAATGTCTTGAAGGAAGTTCCTCATGCCTGAGTAGTTTCCCCTCTTGTAGTTTGGTTTTTCCCAACCTATTCCTGCTACTCTCTCCACTTGGAGGTCAACTATGTAGTCGAAGCACAGAACCACATGATCACTAGCTCCCAGGGGCCTTTCATACATGATATCCTCGATGTCCGAACTACTCAAGGTGAATACAAGGTCCAGTCTTGCTGGTTCATCCTCTCCTCTCTCTCTGGTAGTGTCTCTAACATGTTGATGCATGAGGTTTTCCAGTACCACATCCATCATCTTGGCTCTCCATGTTTCAGGACCCCCATGGGGCTCCAGGTTTTCCCAGTCAATCTCCTTGTGATTGAAATCAATCATAACTAGTAACTTTGCTCCCCCATTGTGTGCTCTCCTGGCCACCTCGACTAGTGTGTCGACCATTGCTCTGTTGCTCTCATCGTATTCTTCTCTTGGCCTCCTGCAGTTCTGTGGTGGGTTGTACATTACTGCAATTATCACCTCATGTCCTTCAGACTGCATTGTTTCTACTAAGTAGTCCCTTTCGCCCGTGCCATCCATTCCTTCCATTTTCTCAAACCCCCACTGGTTTTTAATGAGCAGTGGAACTCCTCCTCCCCCTCTCCTCCCTCTGTCTTTCCTGAGGATTTGATATCCGGATGGAAAGATTGAATGTGCTATTATTTTTGGTGAGTTTTGCTTCTGTGAGTGCTATTATGTCTGGGGATGTCTCCTTGATTCTTTCATGCCACTCCTCATACTTATTTGTTATTCCATCTGCTTTTGTATACCACACCTTCAACTTCTTTTCTAAGACTGAGGTCTGGGAGGTATATTGGGGTTGGAGAAGTGGGAGACCTGATAAGGAACTATGGGTGGTTGCTGTGGGGGTGGAGTTTGTAATGCAGTGGGTGAGGGCATTGGCGTGGCATGGGTGTTTTAGTTTAGAGTGTTTGGTTGCACTGGGGTTGACCTGGTTGGGAGGCTTCTATAGGAAGTTGTGAGGGAGGCTGTATTTGATCTTCTTCCTGAGTCTGGGATCTCTTGTCTGTCTTCCCCATCCCCTCTCTTTCCTCCTTTCGCCTTTGTACCATCTCTCTCAGTTTCTGCCTTTCTTCTTGTGTTCTGTCGTGGTCGAGATACACCTTCCTGTATGCCAGCATGTCCCTTAATCATGCTTTCTCCTGCAGGATCCTGTTCCGAGTCAATTCTGCCTTGAAGACCACTTTCACAGGCCGGGTTCTTTTTTTTTACAAACCCCCCTATTCTCCAAAAATTTTCCAGCTGGGTCATGTCGTCTTCTCCTATTGCTTATGATGCTTATGATGCTTTCAATTGCTTTTTGTTCCCCTTGTTTTCTTGCTTCATATATTTCCCCTTCAACTTCCTGGAGCCCATACACAAAGACTGACCTCACCCTTTCATTCTCCCACTGCATATCCTTGTGTATCCCCTCATTAAATTTGATTTCCTCCATTGCAGCTTTCCTTTCTTCAGTTTCACTTGGGCTCAGTGGCCTGTCATTTTCCCTTCTCGGCTTTCCCTGGGCTCTGCTGTGGTCTGTTAGGGCCTCCACATATAGCTTTGCTCTTTCATTTACTACAGTCTCCTCTGATATAGCTTCTACATACAGTTTTGCTCCTTCTTTCCCTACAGTCCCCTTACTTGTGACTGAGGTAGCAGTCTCTGAAGTCAATCCCAAAATGTTCTTTAGTTCTTTAGGCTGTTTCAGATTTTTCAGTTCCTCTTCTAAACTCTGTATCCTAGCCTCTGCTGCTTTGACTTGCACCTCCCACTTCTTGCTTTCCATATCTATCCTCTCTTCCATTCTTCTGCTAAGTTCTTCTAGTTTCTTTTCCCATTCATGTTCCCTTTTTATGAGCTCTTCTGCCCAATCTTCCTTTGCAGCTTCCTCCTCCTGTCCCTTGGTTTTTCTTCCTGCACTCTGACAACCCTTTTTTGTTTTATCCTGATTGCCTCAGTGTGTGTGCGTGTGTGTGTGTGTATGTGTGTGTGTGTGTGTGTGTGTGTGTGTGTGTGTGTGTGTGTGTGTGTGTGTGTGTGTGTGTGTGTGTGTTTGTTTATGTGTGTATGTGTGTGTATGAGCGTGTGTGCTTATTTTACAGAACAGATTAAACAAGTCAACTGGATGTTAAGATAAACTGGTTGTTTGAATTGTGTTCATGTTATTCTGTTATATTTAATGCAACCTAGTTAATAATAAACCATTGATCAGAAGTTATGAACTCTCAGAGAAATTATTGAAGATAATCCACAGGTTATTGGGTTTAACTGAACTTATTGCAGCTTTGTCAGCTTTCAAACAGAATATATATATGTCGTGCCGAATATGTAAAACTGGTCAATTAGCAAGAACTCATTTAAAATTAAGTCCTTTCTAAAATTTTATCTTGTACGTTTAAAGATATATTTTTTTCATTAATGTTAATGTAAAAATTTTTAATTTTGCACCAAAAGAATCTTAGAAAACTTACCTAACCTTATTATTACAAGAACAATTTATTTCAGCTTAACCCAACTAAATATATTTTAGATTTGTTTACGATAATTTAATACTAAACAAACACAATGAAATCATTTTTTTTCGTTAGGTTCAGTATAAATTTGACGAAATTACTGCATACACAAATTTTCACTTGTCCTATATGGCAAGATGAGTGTTGATATTTAAGCCAAGATCGCAAGTTCTGCCTATTCGGCACGACATATATATATATATATATATATATATATATATATATATATATATATATATATATATATATATATATATATATATATATATATATATATATATATGTTGATAAAGTAGACACATGTGCAACTCTTGGGTATCTTTATTGAGGAAACGTTTCGCCACACAGTGGCTTCATCAGTCCATACAAAGGAGAATCTTGAAGAACAGGAGGAGAATGAGGTAATCAGTCCCTCAACCTTGAGTCGATGTGGTCAGTCCATCAATCTTGAATAGAATACGGCATACGTGCTGAGAAGGAGCTTATAAACCGTTGGCAGGAGAGGTGCAGAAGTCATAGGTCTTGTAACATTTGTTCAATGTTGAAGTAGGTCGAGCCCAAGAATTAGGCAAGCGAAGAATTCCCAAGTATTAAGATCACTCAATACAGAAGAATCCTGGAATCATCGCTCATCTCTACAACCAACAATTTCAACCAGGACAATGGCTTCTATAACATAGCTGAACCACTCGCCAAGAAACTTCTTCATCGCTATCCCACATAAGAACATAGAACACTGCAGAAGGTCTACTCACAACTTGTCCAATACCCCTGCCAAGCTACCCAAGACTCTATAACCCCACCCGGTAGATCATCAGATGCAGCATTCTCCACCTGACCTCAACGAAGACAACACTCAATACAGAAGAATCCTGGAATCATCGCTCATCTCTACAACCAACAATTTCAACCAGAACAATGGCTTCTATAACATAGCTGAACCACTCGCCAAGAAACTTCTTCATCGCTATCCCACATAAGAACATAGAACACTGCAGAAGGTCTACTCACAACTTGTCCAATACCCCTGCCAAGCTACCCAAGACTCTATAACCCCACCCGGTAGATCATCAGATGCAGCATTCTCCACCTGACCTCAACATTCTGAACATGCCTATAAATACTCTCGTACCTTCCAACCCCAGGTAGATCCGTGTGTGACTTGAAAAAGCCCACTGTGTGGGTGAAACGTTGTCAATAAAGGATCACATTATACTGCATTTGTGTTTATATTTCCAACACAGTAGTATCATCTACATAACCCACAAGGGTCGGTCGACCACTACTCGGACCCCACGATGTCTCTATTCCCCATCCACAAACAGCCCAGTAAAAAGGGTCCTGTATACATGCAAAAAGCATTTGAGACATGGGGCATCCCTGACGAATGCCCCTGCTCAAGTGTACAAAAACACCTAACTTGCCATTAATTTGTACTTTAAAATCCACTCCATTGTACAACGAATGGGCCCACATGATGACCTCATTTCCAAAACCCTGCCATCTCATAAATTTCCACAGAACCTCCCTTTCCACACTATCAACAGCGGCTCGCCAGTCTAAATCCAAAACACCACCCCCACCCCTCACCCCACATTCCTCAACAAACTCCCTGATATTCCCATGACCATCATACATTGACCTACCTGGCACACTAAACTGACTCTTATGGATTACCTTATCAAACACTTTCTTAATTCTATTCATCAGTATTTTCGCATATAGTTTATAGTCACTACACATCAACGATATGGGACGGTAGTCCTTAAGCACTAACGGCACATCACATTTCCCAACTAAGACCAACACTGCAGTACGCTGAGACAGACCTAACACCCCCCCCTCCTTCATCGCATTGAGTAAACGAACCATAAAAGTCCGTATTACCTCCCAATGTTTGATATAAAATTCACAAGGGATGCCATCAATGCCTGGAGCCTTCCCCTTACTCATTCCTTGTAGTGCCTCCCACACCTCTGCCTCAGATATAGGCCCACCCATGAGAAGGCGATCATAATCATTCAACTCGCATCGTACTCCTCTCCCCAAATCCTGTATTGCATGCTCACTCACGTCTTTACTTTGCATCTGGAGCTTACTCCAAGTATCGACATAAATACTTATCCCCTCAGTTGTTGTTAAGACCTGTCCCTCACTATACCCGTCAACTTCATCCTGCACCACTAAACTCACAATTTCAGTCGCCTTTCGCCTTTGTGTCTGACTTCGTAAGACACAAGCAGACGGCTTGTCACCCCACAAAGCCTCCTCCACCCCACTCGAAATGCGCACCCCGTCGAAAACCTTATTTTTCAATACTTGGATTTGTTCTTTAATAGCATCGATCTCATCCACTGGGTAAACCCCAGATGCCTCTCCCTGCGCATAACATTGTCGTAGATGACCCTCCAGGTACCTCTGTAAACCATACTCCAAGCGAGTGGCCTCCTTACACCGATGCACATAAAAATCTTAATTCGAGGCTTCACAACCTCATCCCACCGTCGTACTAAATCCCACCCCTCCCAGGAGTCTACTCCCATAGACACCCAGAAGGTTGCGAATAGTTCCCTATCATCCGCACTTTATAGCATCCATGTATTCAGTTTCCAGTATCCCTTAAAACGATGCGGGAGACCTCCCCAGTCGAGCTCTACAAAAACTCCCCGGTGGTCGGAGAAAAAGACATTCAATACACGCACATTGATTACGACCACCCGCCGAGACACATACACCCAATCTAAACATGCCACATAGCCCCTACGCACAAAAGTATGCTCAATCCTCAAGTCACGTCCTCTGCGTACATCAACCAACCCCAACCCAGACAACAAGTCACCCAAAACAAGCGAACAGAAACCAGCCCCCCTCGGTTCAACGTCTTTACGGCGCACCACACAGTTCCAGTCACCACCGACCACTGTAATTTCTGGCAGGGACCTCAAATAATATACCAAGACATCTCTAACAAAAGTATTTTTAATATTAACATCATGTTCAGCTGGCCCATATACCCCTACAAAACCAACCCTTCTACTACCTTAATCCCCCACGACTCGCACCACGCGACCCTCCCCCCCTTCCTCCCAATGTCTCAACACAAACAGGCTGGTCGCTTTTATCAACACAGCCACTCCACCTTTCAAACAAACAAACTTCCTACCTTATGGTTATGTTCTTGCAAAAAACACACATCCACTGCAAAACGATTCAACCATTCATGCACCTGCACACACTTTCTGACAGATTTCAAACCATTAACATTAATAGTTACACACCTAACTGTGTTAAAGGTGGCTTTCCTCTAGGGGCTACCACACCCTTTTTCTGTTTGCGCCAGCAAGCACCCAAGGCACTCCCCGCACCTTTGGCAATCCCCGTGATATTACCTGCTGTCCTGGACTCGCGCGAGCTCCCCCCACCCGTGATTTCCGACCACGTCTTCTTCCCTGAACGTTGTCCAGGGGTCAAGACATCATCGGAGTCGGACGGGGTAGCCGCACACTTCTTAGAAACAGCATCTTCAGACATGTCAGTACTTGGAGTGTTCTCGTGAATTTCTGCCTCAACAGTATGAACTCTCGAACTCTCCAAATCTCTCACTTTAGCTATCTGATCAGCATTATCTGCACGTAATCTTCCCTCATCAGAACACGGCACAGAATCAGACTCATGCGATGCTAATAGGTCACTTAACACAGATACAATGTCGGCCTCCATATCACCTGCCTCTCTGCTAGAGGGATTTCACTGTTCACATGTTCCACCTCATCAAGGGAGGCAGTCCCAGGTAGAGTCACACAAGATGACTCTAGTAGCATGGCCCAATCAACTTCAGCACTCCATGATGTCAGACGCAGTGAGTTCTCGACAACCTCCTCTTCCAGAGCCTGACGGGGTACCTCACCATCAGGACGACGACCACGCCCTGATGGCGGCTGGCGCTGAACACACTGAGCCACTATGTGATCCAAAGCACCGCAGAGGCGGCAAGTTCTTCTCTGTCCAGGATACGTAACGTACACCTGGGAACGAAAATCTTCCAGTTGTATGTACGTAGGAATCGGCTGACGCAGGGACATTTTCAACGTAAATGACCCCTCCTGAAGACCAGCATAGTGGCCGTCAGACCACCTACCCATGGTGACCAGGTGGATCTTCCCATAACGTTCAAAAACGTCACGTATATCAACTTCATTGGCCTCAAAAGGCACGTTTCACACACGTACCCACGTATAGTATCGTGAAACGTCATGCAACTGAACAGAAACTGCTGGGGTGACTTGCTTACTTATGTCCTGGTACTGGGTCACAATCTTCTCGTAAATCTGAGTGTCACAAAACTTGACGAAGATCTGTGAAGTTCCATTCAAGGCGACGCCACACAAGGATTCACGTTGAATGCCATATGTATCACGAATGATTGCTGGCATTAACACATTTACCGATTCGCTGGTGATAGAGCCCTGCGTTAGTTGAATACAAACAGTATTAACACGTCGGCGAAACGCAGTCACCATTGTTGTTGATGTTGTAAAAACTCCTCCACCAGGTGTAGGGACTGAGGAGAAGCAGCTGACAACCGCTCAGCTCAACGTCTGAGCAGAGAATGACAACAATAGTTTCATTGCCGGCTACTTGTTAAGGTAGGGTAAGTCCAGCTCCCGCTATTCCCCCTCCCCCCTTTTTCCCCCTCCCTGAAAGTGATAGTTTGATTGCCGGCTGCTTGTTAAGGTAGGATCAGTCTAGCTCCTGCTATCCCTTCCCCTCCCTCTTCCCCCCCACCACCGGAAGGTGACGTGTGGGGCTCCGGTCAAACAGTAAATCACTCGACTCACAGCTCCCAACACTACTGTAAGTACATGCCTGATCATATTTTAGTGGACATATTGGTTGAAAGCTTCACTTTTGACCAATAATTAACTTAGTCCTTTCATTCTTTATCTGTTAAATGTTTTAATAATCACCATATCTTTTAGGTATTGTACTTATCATGGAGAGTGCTTTCTTAAGCAGTGGGTAATCTGTCTCTCTTTACAGCTTGGAATGACAGAGAGGGTCACCTGCCAACCAACGAGAAGAATAGAAGGAGACGGACTAACGTCCTGAGACATCCCATGTTTAGTCTACTTACCTGTTATGTAAGCCAACACAGGACCTAACCCCTCATCATAGCAGCGGTAACAAACCTGTTTTCCTGTCATCTGAAGTAATTACACACAGCTATACTCTGTGAAGAACGAGCCGGTGGTGGTCATCAACACCTACTACCCCCCCCCCCACATCAGCAACGGCTACGATTTCAACAACACTCAGTGTCACCAACACCTGACACCCCATTACCACGATATACCTATATTAGCGTTGAGTTCAAATGTATTTTTTTTCATTTCATTTTTCATTTTTTTTTCAATTAGGATACCCATTCATGTTTTATTGTTTTACATTTTCCGTTTCTAAATAATAAAGTGTTTATCATTGTCTGTTATTATTTCTTTTTCTATTCATTAATTTTCCTGAGGAGGAGCCAGCCTTGGTAATACTGACTGAAGTTGTTACAGGGCTGAGTAAGCCTTCACAGCCTGCTCTTGCGAATTCCTTGCATATATATATATATATATATATATATATATATATATATATATATATATATATATATATATATATATATATATATATATATATATATATATATATATATATAAATATATATATATATATATATATATATATATATATATATATATATATATATATATATATATATATATATATATATATATATATATATATATATATATTCATCCCACATAATTCAGTTATTCATCCCACATAATTCTGAGGCAAACTCTTGTTCAACCTTCAGAAACTGCAGGATAGATAGGTCCTCATTTCACACAGTTGAACACATTTGTATAGGAGCCCAATTTTGGACACTGTTCTATTGCCTCAACTAAAAACGCATCTAATTTAAACAACCTGTCACTGATATTGTATAATAAATGCCTATCATGCTTAATAACTGCCGACTCTACAATATTCCTTTCAAGCCAAGAGGAACAAGGGAAAATGACTCTTGCTTCCCACCAGTTTGCTAGGTTATTACAAGCTCTAATATGGTTCAATATTGCGTTCGACTATTGTGCTATACGTATCGAGTATTGGTGTTGGGAAATTCTCACCTCTAATGGTTTTCCCGTTTGCCCCAAACAGGAGAGACAGAACCGTTGCAACGATCTCTGTAGACACCACCAGCACGTTGTTGGGTTGAATTCTTCATCAGAATGCTTCTAACAGTCTGTGAGTTTTTAAATACTACTTGTATATTAAATCTTCTAAGAGCATTTGGTAGGATAGACAAATTCTCATTGTATGGGGGACCAGCGCATTCTTGGGCTGAGGTGTTATCCTAGGTTCTCTTAGCTGCCAACTAAGGTGTTATCCTACGTTTTCTTAGCTGCCAGCAAGGCAGATTCCACAGACACCTTAAGATACCGCAACTTTATGCCGATGTCAAATATTTTCCTAATTTCTTCATCTAGGAACTCTGGACTGCACACTCTATAAGCTCTCAGAAATACTATAAGAAATACACTCCTTTTAACTCTAGTCTCATGGTTGGAATAGTAGTGAATTTATGAGCACAATGGAAGTTTACAGTCCACCTCTTTCTCCACGGTGAATTTAAGTCCAGGTAAAAATGTATCAAGGGTCATATCATTTGGCCAGTTCACAAGATGTCATCCACATATCTGAACCATTTAGCTGTACATACCGGGATATACTATGCTTAACAACAGGGAATGGCTATGGGTAATCTGTTGTCTTCCTTATTGAGCAATCTTTATATAGAATTTTTCGAGACTAGACTACTGAAAGACATCCTGCCATGTAGAGCTAAATGGTTCAGATATGTCGACGACATCTTGTGTCTTTGGCCAAATGGTATGGCCCTTGATCCATTTTCACCAAGACTTAACGCTTTAGTTCCATCTACTAAATTAACCATGGAGAAAGTGGTGGACTGTAAACTTCCATTCTTAGATGCCTTGATACACCGGGTTTATAGAAAGTTTAAGTTTGCAGTATATATTATTGACTGTTCTGCACGTTTCGCCCGTCGAAGATCGTGTCCCTCCATTTATAACGCCATATACAGTATAGCATCTCCCATAGAATGGTAGATGTGAGAATATACCCTATCATTTCTAAAGAAATATTTTTGGTAAGGCTTTGATGGAATACTGTAATAAGTAACTAGTAGTACCATTTTGACATTATACTGTAATAGGTACTGTGAAGGCTTACTCAGCCCTGTAACAACTTCAGACAGTATTACCAAGGCTGGTTCCTCCTCAGGAAAATTAGTGAATACAAAAAGAAATAATAACAGACAAACATAAACACTTTATTATATAGAAAATATAAAACACTTAAATATGAAATATTAATCCTACATTAAAGAAAATGAAAAATGAAAAATATAAAAGATAACTGAATTCAACGCTAATATATATAGGGGTGTCTGGTGTTCGTGACACTGCTTGTTGGTGAAATCGTAGCCGTGGCCGATGATGGGGGGGGGTCGCAGGTGTTGATGACAACCCACCGGCTCGTTCTTCACAGAGTCTATCCGTGAATACTCAGTCTAGATGATAGGAAAGCAGATTTTTTCCACTTCAATGATGAAGGGTTATATCCTGCTACTTCATACAGGTGCACAGGTAATTAAATCCAAAAAGGGGAAGTCTCAGGACGTTAGTCCATCTCCATCAGTTCTGCTCGTTGATTGGCAGGTGACCCTCTCTGTCATCCAAGAGTAGTGCTGGGAGCTGTGAGTCTAGTGATTATTGTTTGGACCAGAGCCCCACACATCACCTTTCGGGGGGGGGGGGGGAAGAAGGAGGGGAAGGGATAGCGTGAGCTAGACTGACCCTACCTTAACAAGCAGCCGGCAGTCAAACTATAACTTTCGGGGTGGGGGAAAAAAGGCGGGAATAGTGGAAGCTTGACTTACCCTACCTTAACAAGTATCCAGCAATGAAACTATTGTTACTATATACTCCCTCTCTACTCCTATCTAATGAACTTTTCCCTCACACTCCCTCATACCAAGACTTATAGTCAAGGAGTATAAGAAGAATAGGCGAGGAAAAAGTTCTAACATATGGAAGTCGCGTAAGGCAAGAAATCTTCTACTGACTGTCACGACTTAGCCAGTCAGAGAAATAATTGGACGAACCATTGATATACACAATATGAAACTTAAAAGCCTGGAGTGCCAATGTCCACCTCAAGATGCGACTGTTGGTTCCCTTAAAAGTTTCTAGGTATATCAAAGGTTTGTGGTCCATTTCTAAAATGAATTCTTTTTCCAGCAAATAAAATTTAAGTTTGGAGATTCCCCACACAAGGGCCAAACATTCCTTTTCTATGGTGGAGTATCTCATTTCTGCGGGAAGGAGTTTCCGGCTTAGGAAGCATACAGGTAAGGGAGTACCATCATGGTATTGTAGTAACACTGCACCTAAGCCAGTATTGGAGTCATCAGTTCTTAAACAAAATGTTTTATTAATATCTGGAATCTTAAGTATAGGGTCTTCCGAAAAGATACTTTTAATCTCATTAAACTTTTCCAAAGCTACGTCGGAAAGTTCAAGAGGTTCCTTCACAGACTTTTTAAGAAAGTCGGATAAGATGCCTGTAAGATCAGTAAGGTTTGGGATAAACCGTGCATAAAAATTTACAGAACCAAGAAAGTTACGCATGAGCTTCTTGGTTTTGGGGAATTTAAATTCTAATAAAGCTTTGATCTTACTGGGGAGAGGCTGCAGAGAGTTATTAGAAAGTATCAGTCTAAGATATCTAATCTTGTTATACCCAAGGAAGCATTTCTTCGGCTTGGCAGTGAGGCCATGTGAGCGTAACCTACGTAAAACTGATGTTAATGTTTGGATATGCTCGCCCCACGTGGATGTCATTACTTAAATGTTATCAAAATAAACTGAAACATTTGGCATATTACCCAAGACCTTTCTCATCAGTCTCACGTAGGTAGCTCAGGCAGTTACCAAACCGAAGGGCATAGTTCTATATTGCATCAGTCCTTGGTGTGTAGGAAAAGTGGTGTACTGCTTAGAAGAAGGATTTAACATTACTTGATGATATGCCTGCGCAATATCAATCTCTGAAAAGAAGGAAGCGTCATAAAATTTGTGTAGATCGCTATCTATTAAGGGCATAGGCTCAGCATCCCACCGAGTTATAGCATTAAGGCCTCTGAAGTCAATAACAAGTCTATATGAATTATCCTCCTTCTTAACCATGACTACTGGTGAGCAATATGAAGATATTGAAGGTTCAATGATCTTTAGTTTTAATAATTTGTCTACCTCTCGGTCAAATGCATCCCTAAGGTGAACTGGAACTGGGTATAATTTTCGTTTGATAGGATTGTCCGTCACTAAGTCAATCTTATGGACTACCGTGGAGGTAACACCTGGAATATCAGTAAAGACGTCTGAAAAGTTACTCACATATTGAAGTAGTTCATGTCTCTTATGGTCATCCAAAGATTCATTAATATTAATGATGGTTGCACCCGAGTGGTCAAGAGTCACCAAGTCATGTAGTTCTTCATCATAGTCTAAGTTAGAGGTGTCAATTACAGACACCTTACATTCTTCAGTTGTCTTATCAAGTTCGTGTGGAAAAACTAAGTCAAAGTTATTAATTCAGTTGACCGAATTTCTTCGGTAATATTTCTTAAGGAAGTTGATATGATAAAGTTTAGGTTTCCCCTTGACTTCTATGAGGTAGTCAACTTTCCCACAAATTTTTAATACTTTATATGGACCTTTCCATGCTACTAATAATTTATTTGACTTGATAGGCAAAAGTACCAGAACTTCATCCCCTACTTTAAAACTTCTCCTCTGACTTTTGGAATCAAAATAGGTTTTGTACTGGTCCACTGACAAGCTTAGGTTTTTTCGAAACTATGTCAGAGGTCTCCTCAAGTTTGGATCTAAGGTCAAGGAGAAACTGGTAAGAAGACTGAACCTCAGCACTCATCTCCTCATTAGTCCATAAGTCATGAAGGATGGACAATGGGCCTCTGGCCTGTCTACCATAGAGAAGTTCAAAATGTGAAAACCCCAAAGAGTCACTGGGAACTTCCCTCATGGCAAACAAAGCACAGGGTAAGTAACGATGCCACTCCTTAGGTTTAAGGGAGCAAAGTTTCCTTAAAATGGACTTGAGAATCGAATGCTGGTGCTCAATCCTCCCATTACAGCTGGGATGATAGGGTGTGGTGAAGAAAGGCTTCACTACCAGAAGTTGGTATAGATGTTGCATTAAGTCAGATGTGAATTGTGTTCCACGGTCAGACAAAATTTCTCTAGGGATGCGAACTCTGGAGAAGATGGACAAAAGGGCTTCAGCCACCTCTGTAGTGGTTATGGTCTTTAAGGGTATGGCTTCAGGGAAACTCGAAGCATAATCAACTAACGTTAATATATATCTGTCTCCCAGATGAACGTGAAGATAAAGGACCAACGATGTCAATAGCTACTCTTTCGAAAGGTACCGTAAAGACTGGCATTTTGACCATAGGTACTCGCCTGGTACCTCGGGAGGATGACAGTTGGCAAACTTTACACGATCTACAATAGGTAATGGCATCTGAGGACATTTTTGACCAAAAATAGGTTTCCCTAATTTTATTTAAGGTTTTACGGTGCGAGAAATGTCCGGCCACTGGCAGGTCATGAGCCATTTTAAGAACAGTCTCTCTGCATTGACTTGGAACAACTAAGAGGGAATAGTCTATCTCATCTGAATTTAATTTGAATACTGACTTGTACAGGATACCTTTTATATATTCGAATTTATATGAAAAGTTTTTCCTTTCGATAACTTGATTTTGTTTAGCGGCATTATGGCAATTCTGAAGAGAAAGGCAATTACGTTTGAAATTGACAAAGGAGTCCTTCGATATATCTAAAGGCTTAAAGTCAGGGAAAATCAAAGGATGGACAGTAGGAGAAGCCTAGGCTTTGGTCTGAGCCCTAGTCAAGACATTTATGGTATTGGAGGTGATATCTTTACTTTCATCTAACAAGTGAACCGGTGATCCTACTACCTCGCTTTCGAGAGTAGCATCAATGGTTTTTAATCCCACATGAATCTCACGAGACATTGTCTCATCTGAACTTTCGAGGGGCTTCTCTGACTCTACAGGAAGAGGATCTGAAACACTTATGTCCATCTTTGGTGATGAAAGGTCAATCTCAGATGGAAGAATGGCACCTTTTACATTACCTATTAGTACGGAGCAAGAAGTGATGGGAGCTAGTACGGCTTCAGACCAACCTGTGAACCATTTAGACCTAATGTAACAACGGATGGTAGGAAAAGTGTCTGTACGGCCCAAGTAGTCTGAAAGTATAGCAGAGGAATGAGTTTCTTTAAGGTTAGGGAACAGCTTATCAGAAATGACTATTCATGTGCATCCAGTGTCTCGTAAAATGGTAGATACATTAAGTCCATTAACTGTTCCTGAACAGAAGGGTGCTTGGTCATTACAGTCTATAAAACATCTTCCAACTTTTTGGACCTTCTTAGAAGGACAATCTTGACGTTTATGTCCCTTAACACCACACAAATGACAAACAGGAATAAAAGAAGTCATTTTACTTTCCACTAGAGGCTTTGATTTCTTAAGGTCTGATGAACCCTTGCCCTTAGGGTTCGATCCCTTTAGGTCTTTATAGGAAATTGTGAGCCTCAGCATACAGGTCAACAGCCTCAGGAACTTCCTCAGCTTTAATCAGGTTACGTTCTGTGATGAATGTTCGTATCTGGTGAGGAAGAGCTGTCAGGAACTGGTCAGCAACCATGAAGTCTCTAAGAGATTCATAACTGTGATCAATTTCTGAACTCTCTATCCAAAAGTCGAACAAACGAAACTGCTGAAAGTTCTGGCCAGGCTGTAAGGTGGCATACCTGAAATCCTTCCTGTAAGAATTAGTGGTTTTTTGATATGCTTTAAGGGTTGCCTTCTTCAGTAGGTTATAATTACATATAATATCCTGCGACAAAGTTGCATAGATATTCAAGGCTGTACCAGAAAATAACATTCCTAACCTGGTAGCCCAGGTGTCAGCAGGCCATTCACAGAGGGTAGCGGTATTTTCAAACCTGATAATGTATGAAGTTTTCTTCCCCTTCTGTGAAGGGAGGTAAATTAGGTGTTGGAATATGTGCACTAGCTGCATGATGTTCAAGTACTCCTTCCTATAATTGTTGTTGTGTCAAAGTTAACTTTTTATTCTCTAATTCAAGGCGAGATTTTTCGAGCTCGCGATCCTTTTCTCTTTCTATTAATTCAAGTTCTCTAGCTTTTTCCTCAACTTCTCTATCCTTTGCTCTTTCCTCAAGTTCTCTTAATTTAACCTGTTCCTCATGTATCTTAGCTTGTTCCTCACGTATTTTAGCTTGTTCTTCATGTTCTCTAGCTCTTTCTTCAAAATCAAGTCTATCACGCTCCTTTTTGTCTTCTCTTTCTCTTTCTAACTGTCTTTCTTGGATTTCTCTCTCAATTCTCTCTCTCTCCTTTTTCTCCTGTCTTTCAAGGTTCTCTTTCTCCTTTTTCTCTTCTCTTTCGATTCTCTCTTTCTCCTTTTCTTCATCTCTTTCCCTTTCTAACTGTCTTTCTTCTCTCTCAATTCTCTCTCTTTCAAGTCTTTCCTGGATCTTAGCACTAATGAAAGATTCTAAATTTTTCCCTGTTATTCCTAACTTACTTCCAGCGTTCATCCAAAACTGGTATTCGTCCATGCTTGCAAGAATAACTTAAACTATCAGGGGAAATGAAACGGCTATTAAAGAAAACGGAGGATTCAATTCCTGCTCCGCTCAAACTGTAAATAAACCAGAGGGCTCGATCCCTGCTTCAATTAAACAATATGTATTAATTAAAACGAAGGGTTCTATGCCGGCTCCGAGCAAACAGTAAGTAGAATGGGGTCACTTGACCATCCAATCTTCTCACCAACAAATCAAGAGTGTCCTATGACAGTTCCCTTGATATAATAAAGAGCTCAATGAAACAAATTGTCACTGGAAAATCTCGGGTCCCTAGAGTCTAATCCTCCAAAGTGTTTCAAGCTCGCACAAAAATAGATGGCAGAATTAACTAGTATTCCTGCCTTAACTTGACTTACAATAAATTGAGACTAACAATCACCAAATCTTTTAAATACCTGTACTGTAGTCCTACCATAGAGAATGATCATTCATGGCCGGTGGTAACCGTCTGTGGAATGCGGCGTTGAAGTTCCAATGGTAGATTCGAGATGGAGTTGAATCTTGATTCAGTCGAGTTGATCCTGGCAGGGTCGCCACTTGTGAAGGCTTACTCAGCCCTGTAACAACTTCAGACAGTATTACCAAGGCTGGCTCCTCCTCAGGAAAATTAGTGAATAGAAAAAGAAATAATAACAGACAAACATAAACACTTCATTATATAGAAAATATAAAACACTTAAATATGAAATATTAATCTTACATTAAAGAAAATGAAAAATGAAAAATATAAATGATACCTGAATTCAACGCTAATATATATAGGGTTGTCTGGTGTTGGTGACACTGCTTGTTGTTGAAATCGTAGCAATGGCCGATGATGGGGGGGTGGGGTCGTAGGTGTTGATGACAACCCACCGGCTCGTTCTTCACAGAGTCTATCTGTGAATACTCAGTCTAGATGATAGGAAAGCAGGTTTTTTCCACTGCAATGATGAGGGGTTATATCCTGCTACTTCATATAGGTGCACAGGTAAATAAATCCAAAAAGGGGAAGTCTCAGGACGTTAGTCCATCTCCATCAGTTCTGCTCGTTGATTGGCAGATGACCCTCTCTGTCATCCAAGAGTAGTGCTGGGAGCTGTGAGTCTAGTGATTACTGTTTGGACTGGAGCCCCACACGTCACCTTTCGGGGGGGGGGGGAAGAAGGAGGGGATGGGATAGCGGGAGCTTGACTTACCCTACCTTAGCAAGTAGCCGGCAATGAAACTATTGTTATTATATACTCCCTCTCTACTCCTCTCTATTGAACTCTTCCCTCACAGGTACCTTGTAATAGTAAGCCTGACTAAGCCCTGTATACCAGTGCGGTTAGGCAGGTTTATGCAATATACATAGTAACATGTATATATGTGTTTCCTGAGGAAGTCGGCTAGAGTGATTTATTGCCTCCGGTTTCCTGGAGTTACGAGACATTGCAGCGATCTTGGAGCAGTGTAGGTAAATATGTAGGGATTTTTGTAAAGAATCCTCTCTGCTCACACTCTGGAACACACTCTGATGGAATGTAGTATAGGGTGACATAGAGTATTTCTGATTTGTATAATAATGAAAGGCTACATAAAGCCTGAGTGTGTTTGGGTGTAGTAACTACTAAGGTAAAATGACACCATAAGCCACTATATCAGGTGATGTCGATTAGATGTGGTTTTGGGTTGACAACCGCTATTTCTTATTATTATGTTTCCAGCTTTCTGTAAACTTCCGAGGATTGCCCCTCCCCTCCCTCAAAAGGGGAGTGAGGGAATGGGAAGAGGGGGTGAGTAACGGACTTCCCCTCACACTCAACTGTGACATGGCCCGACGCTTTACACTTCTGCCTTGCTAGTCTTCCAATATCGCATATCTCCTGGTGACGCAGAAGAGCGAAATATCTTGAGCCAAAGATTTCTATCCTCGTGTGGCTTGTTTTGCATTGTTAAGATCTCAGATATATATATATATATATATATATATATATATATATATATATATATATATATATATATATATATATATTACCGAACTGCGGCAGACCAGGAATCGACCCTGCTCAAGTGGTAGGGCGACACGTGCACTGTGTTGTCTTTGGAAGCGGCACAATATTCGTAGGGTCGAATCCTGGCCTGCCGCAGTTGATAAATGTTTCAAAATCACTTGTTTCATGATTTCATATATATATATATATATATATATATATATATATATATATATATATATATATATATATATATATATATAGTGTAAATTGTGGTACCCATAGCCTCGGGGAAGTGGATAAAAAGAATTCAAGGAAGAATATTTGGATTTCTTCCAGAAGCCGTTTGAATATTCCACTTCACTACCACCCCATCCTTTCATTCTTTTTTACCAATAGATATATTTTATTACATAATATGGCACAAAAAATTTAAGAGATACATTGTTGATACAAAGATGGCATATACAGTACATGAGATGTGAGAGATACATGTCTAGTACATATTGTTACGTGTTTGTCACTGATTATAATGCGAAAATCTCATCCACCCCTTCAGAACTGGGGCGCATGCCCAAAATACAGCAGGCATTACCCCTCTGAACAGTAGCTCTGAGTCTCTGGAACAGAAAATTAGCTGCCCTGGGATCCCTAGTTACTCTGATGAGTTTTTGCCTAGATCCTTAAGGAACTTAGATGCACTCTTTCCCCATGAGCCAAGGGTCTCTGAGCCTATGGGAACAAACATATAATGATGGGCAAGTTCTCCATATTTTCTAGACTTTTGGGACTCCCTGAAGCTGGCGGCTGCCCCTCCTTCCTCCCTGGTGTATTGTAGATAGGTATCAGCCAAGGTAGATGCATATGTGTAATCCCACACCTCCTGCTTACCATCTGTCCAGGCTTGAAGTGTGATACCATCTGGACGCTTCTGGCTGCCATCAGATCTGAATAGTTGGGGTGGCTCCCTTACTGCTGGGCAGCCGGCTATTGTGAGACTCCTCTTGATAATGTTATTAACTACTACTCCTGTCTAGCAATCTTTCCCTCGGATATACGGCACACAAGACCGTGGTACCCGAATTGGTGTGCTGCTTCACTGCCACAAATACACCTGTGTTCGGTGAGAATAGGGGCGGCAAGTCGAAGGGAAACACCATTGCGGATGGTCTGTGGGTCGACCCGTGTGCCAAGGCTAGATAGAGTTGGCAACAGCCAACAGAAAGTCCCCTGCATGAGGAGCTCTCATTGCCAGGAGGCGGGCTCTATCCTTCCCTGACACACTCTGAAGCATTGATGACGCTATTTTCTCCACTATCTGGCCATCCCAGTGCGACTGTTTGTAGTTGTTGAGGGGAGCAGGTCTGGTTTCAGAGCCTGTTAGATTATCCCAGATCATGTCTCCGTCAATGAACTTTTGGTCATGGACTCCAATCTTGTCCCTAATATGTTCAGGGAGAATCGCTGCTACAAGCCCTCTGGATGCAATACATGAGGACAGAAAAGCAGGTAACGCAATCTGTGATGACTTGCGGACACCAATGCCTCCTTAGTCTGATTGGAAGTGTAGCTTGGTTCCACTGCCCGTCTTCTAGAGTAAGGTTAAGTACTTTCGTAAAAATCTGCCTCAGGATACTGTCATATTCATGCAGCATAGGTTATGATATATATATATATATATATATATATATATATATATATATATATATATATATATATATATATATATATATATATATATATATGTCGTGCCGAATATGTAAAACTGGTCATTTAGCAAGAACTCATTTAAAAAATAAGTCCTTTCTAAAAAAATTTCTTATACGTTTAAAGATATATTTTTTTCATTAATTTTAATGTAAAAATTTTTAATTTTGCTCCAAAAGAAATTTAGAAAACTTACCTAACCTTATTATAACGAGAACAATTTATTTTAGCCTAACCCAACTATATATATTTTAGATTTGTTTACAATAATTTAATACTAAACAAACACAGTGAAATATATTTTTTTTCGTTAGGGTCAACGCTTATAATTTGAAACTGGTTAAAATAAACAATGTGCAGTTAATAAATGGAAATTGTTATCAGTATTTAGTAAAATTGATAAACTGTGACTTAAGTAAGTCATTAAATAAGCAAGTTTTCCCCCGTTGAAAATAAATCTAATCTAAAATCTTGAAGACAATAGAGTGACCTTCTCCAGTTACTGTATGAACTCCATCTATTGCAGTTTTGTGACTGTTAGCACATTCACATATTTAAACCTACGTAGTCTAAATTCATTAGGTATTATCCTGACTAAAATGCATCAACTATTGAAGACTTAAAAGTGATATACATATAAAAATATTTAGCATGATTTAGCAGAGATAAAAAATATGACACTGGTACACAAAATTAGCAAATTTATATGTTCACTCCTTAGTTTCACTCTTCTCCCTCGTCACTGAAGGACAGACCTTTCATTGGATATTAGACGCAAAACATAGGAGACTTTTCTAAGTTATCAGACCCGTCCATTAAAACAGCTACATAAATCTTGATCGACACCATACCCAGCCCTTCTAGGGTAGGGTAGGTGCCTGAGCTAGAGCTTGCATCTCACAAGACTGTTATTCCCATTATCCCCCTTGGGGCGGGGATGGCAGACCAGAGAGGCCTAGCTTGTGGCTAGGCCTGGGGACAGTTGGTCCCAAAGATGAGGAGGTACTTGTGCCTCCTCCCATGGGAGACTTAGGTCTCAGACACTCCAAAGACAGGGAACCAATGCCGGGCCACCACTTGGAAAAGGCCCGGGCTGGGAGAATACCGGCGAATTTTTAATAATAATAAATAATACATAAATCTTGCCCATTACCATAAACCACAATTCAAAATAGCAAGCGTAAGTGTGCTAGAGCTTGGTTGTTAAATGGTATTAGGCGATCGTGAATGCCTGAAATATTGATTTTTTTTTATTTTGTAATGATATATTTTTTCTTTTAAATCTTCTTGGAATATATCAGTCATTTTCTTATTCATCATGTATCTTCAAATTCTCTTGAGGGCAAATCTTATATATTACATTGAAGGTATCTCATTATTTATATATATTAAGTACAATATTGAATTACGTAGGTTAGTCGTTTTAGTCACAGTGTTAGTAGCTGCCTGAAACAAGAATAGCATTGGTTGTTCATTGCCTCTTAATGATTAACGGCTGTTTCACCTGTTGCAGTGGTCCAGCTGGAAATTTCACAGAATGTTGTGGTGTCTGGCGAGAGAAACTCCCTCCATGCGCTTCCTACACCCACAATTAATGGCTGCTCGTGAGTGAGGACGCTGCTTCTCTTCTTCCTCCAAACTCTATTCTTTCATTTTTATTTTTTCTCGACTATAAGGGTACCACATGTTCTTGTTAGTGGAGCAAGTTATAAGTCTTGGTCTCTCGAACTATTTTCAGAGCTTAATTTAGGATAAACAAAATATTTTTTTTGTCTGGGTAAAAAAAAAAATCAAAGAATATAGTGATATCAATTTATAGTGTAATAATTATTTAATTAAAAGGTAAATCTTTTCCCCTGACTTAACTTACTAATCAAGGCTTATTGATAAATATTTCTAATTATTCCTTCTATGCATAAGAATTCCTTATGATAATACTGAACTATGATGAGGGACAACTCCGTGGAAGATCGCCATCGTTCCTGCCACTCAGAACGGAGGGAATCAACACGTGGCAACATTCTCTGTCCCTACAACCTGTTCCACCTTCACTCCGAAGACAGAGACAAGCCATTCGTTATTCAGTTGTAAATTTGCTTTTATTAAATATTTATTCATTAGAAAGTGTAATAAAATTACTGACAACACTATTCGCTAGTTATTTACTAGCGTATAGTGTTAGCAATAGTAGGAAATTATGAAGAGTAACCTCGAGGATCAGTAGTTATAATATTCAAACCTAATTGGTCATCTAATCTTGAACAGTTAATTAAAACACTGAGGGATACGCATGGTAAGCAGAGAGGCAGAGGAAGCTGAGGCTTCTTTCCCTGATAATGCCGCGTCTCTTTGAAGGGATAATAACGATGAATGGCAGACTCTCAAGGAGCTCTCGCCGAGTTGCCCCTCAGGGAAGGTTCCTTGATGTTGGTGAGGGGCTCTTGATTTAGGGAATTGGATCTGTGCTCCAGTTCCCCGAATTAAGCCTGAATGCCTTCCACATCCCCCCCCCCCCTGGGCGTTGTATAATCCTACGGGTTTAGCGCTTCCCCCTTGATTATAATAATAATAATAATAATCTCGCCGAGTTGTAAGAAATTAAATAGTCTCTGAAGAGCTCAGTTAATTTTCTCTAGTATTTTGGTGGTCAAACAAGCAAGAGCACACAAGCGTCTAGTTCCTCTCATTGCCGGTGATATACTGCATAATTATAGTGGACAGGCAGCCTTTATACTCCTGTTATGGTCGGTAGGTAGACGATAGCAGCTGAAGTGTCTTTTTACCTCCCATTGCCAGCTCTGTACTGACTCTGTTTCTGTAATGAACCTGACAGTACGTGCACGCTTATTGACGACTGAATTTTAAAAGGGATTATATACGTCGAGCTGTGAACATTTATTCAACTTGACTAAAGAATAAAAGTCTAACGTGTTCACTTAGAAGACAGTTTTGATGGGATTTTTTTTTAAACTTAAGCTATCAGCTAACTTCAGTAAAAGATTAGCTAATGTAGAAAGTTCCCTTACTATTTTAAGAGAGTTCCTGGATAAGTACCTAAAATCAGTACATGACCAGCCGGACTGTAGCTCGTACGTCGGCTTACGTGCGGCCAGCAGTAACAGCTGGCGTTGACCCCCGAAACCCTCTCCAGGTATAATCCAGGTATACCTACATAGTGAATATAAGTTAATTTCTTTCGTATACCATGATTTTCCAAGGTACACTGAGTTCGGTACAAATCAGAAGTTGAGGGGAGCAGGGTAGGTGTTCCATCTCTTAGAATTTCCCAGTTTGCCATAAAACACTATCTCACATCTGTGATACTGCGTTATGCTCTTAAGGTGACGTCATAAATGACATCAACTCTGTCGTAGTTGAGAATGGATTTTACTAAATCTTGTCTCCGTAACTGGGAGCTCTCTATTTTTATGGACTCGGTTGCATTTGCACTGATAGGCACCTTTGGTGTTACTGTGCTGAGCGTTACTATGTGCTGTTGCTGCTTTGTAATTTGAGTGCCCTTCTCTTATTTCAGCTGTGTTTTGTCCGTGCTGATGTCAGGTTATTTGGAGTATAATTCAGGTGTGATAGAAATTCTGCTTTTGATAAATTAGACACATATGCAACACTTGGGTATCTTTATTGAGGAAACGTTTCGCCACACAGTGGCTTCATCAGTCCAATACAAAGAAGAATCGTGAAGAACAGGAGGAGTTTGAGGTAATCAGTCCCTCAGCCTTGAAGCCGATATAGTCAGTTGGTTCTCTGAACCATTCATCTGCAATCCTGCTTTTGTTTACAGTATATTTTGTGTACTGCTGTATGCAAGTCCCATGTAATCGGAAACGATCTCTTCCAAGTCTAGTAGATATATCACGCTTGTCCTTGGAAAGCAACAAGAGGGGAAGATAAATCGGAAATTACTTTTAAACACCTTAATAAAGTTTATCTATGAAATGGTTTGTTCAATGTTGACTGACTTCACCGTCACTAGTCCATAAGATTAGCTCATGAATGTTAACATGTCTTAGTTAAACAATCTACAGTAGGAAGAGTTACTGACGATACTTTGCTTAGCTTGTCAACACTATATCTCTGCTTCAGTTACCCTTAATATGTTCATGGTTTATGTTTCAACGCAAGGAGAGTTATTGGTGATACTTAACTTAGGAGAACTACATTCACGTTTTAGTGTTATATTTCTTCATTTCTCCCTAGAGACTGTCCCAGTAAGAATGCATGTTACGAAACCACACAGATACAGCTACGGATTCCTACGGTTCAACACTGTGTGGACTAGCTGGTGTTCTTCTGAGATGGTTTTCACTTGCTCACTCGTTCTGTTGGAAAAATATTGCCTTGGTGCTCCGGCTCATCTTATATAGTCGATTTCCGCTGACAAATGTCTGGAAAGTTCAGCTGCCAGCTATGACAACATAGCTGGGTCAAAGAATGTGAATTCCTTGACTGCAAGGTGCTCTGAATCTAGGCTTATTATACTAGCTGTATCGTTAGGCTAAAGGCATATTGATAACTTATTTTGAAAGATTTAGAAATAGTAGCTTTCTCGGCTAAACATGCGAATGAATTATTCTGGTACTGATTGGCATGAAGGGTGTCTGGCATAGCAGTCCGGTGAGTTATTATGTGTTGTTGAGACTACAGTGTAAGATTTACCACTACTCTGGTATGTGACTTGATGAGCTTTCCAGTTTGATATCTGAGTTGTTAAAACTTTGCGCCTTGATTTACAATCATCCTCCATCTCGAGCGCTACGGGAAAGATGGAGAGGTCATGGTCCCCTTGGTCCCACATTTTTTGCAGTGTGGGAACCAGGGGGGTGGGTCGTTACCTCCTCCTGAATGCCACTTCTTGGTGCTAATATCTGCAAAGCAGTCCTTCCTTATTATTTTTTTTGTGTTGATCAATCCACCTCTTACTGCAGTGAAGTATAGCCTATATTTCCACAACTCTAGACAACATTTACTGATTTCTTCAGGATCTCCATCTTTAAAAACTTTGAGTTGAGATTGTTGATGAATCTTTGCTCACATAATTAACAGCGTTACTTGATACAACAACAGATACATAATCATTTTCTTATGATTAAACACTTCCATGATTTTCTGTCACAAGAATTTTTCCTAATTTTGAGCATCTTGAAATAAATGCATGCATTCTGTGTCATTTTTATAACACACTACGACAGAATTGTTCCATCTCTTGCGAGAAGATAACAAGTTGGAAACAAATGTTTATGATTCTGCACTGGCAAACTTTTAGAGACAAGCATGTGAAGAACATTCGATTGTCTCGTAGGAGCTTTAAAAATCATCCCATGTGTCACTCTTCCTTCAATAAACACATCACTCACTGCACACTTCCCTCACAACACAAGCTCTGCATAGTGCACATCCCTCGACACCCACTACTTTATACTTTCACCACACTATATTTCTCAATACACTCACTCCAACCTTCACGCACTCCATGCAACACATCCTTCAAAACACACATCCATAACTATACATATCTCTCACTATACTCATATCCTTCACTTTACATGCCTCACTACATTCACCTCTCACTATACACACACATACCTCACCACACATCCTTCACCACACATGCTACACACATCCCTCGCAACACACATCCCCCACAGCACACTACCCTTACCATACACATCATTATCTCGATCACTCAATGTCTGAATTCTTTCTTGACTCTCATTTTACCTGACCCTGCCTACTATACTCTGTGAGTCTCCTTCCTAAAAAATCCAAGCAGGTCCTTTACTATATCTCAGTCCATCTTTATTCCTTTCCTCTCCATTTCCTGTTCTTAGTTTTAGCCTTTGTTTATTTTCACTATCCTGCAATCTCTCCCTCACATTCCCCCTCAAACTGGCCAGAAGAAGAATGCCTCTACCCAGGACTGTTGCAAATATCTAATGCATGAGTAGCGAGGCAAGGAAATTCTCTTCACAGTTCACTGTGCAAGTGAGAAAAACATGCTCTATATTCTTGTGTTTTTGTTGCTGTGTGTGTGTCCAAACTCTCTCCCTAGAGCCCTACCACACTGCCCATTCACCCCGCTGTACACCCACTTCAGTCTCTTCACACACCAGCATACACCAACCCTTCTTTCCACACACCCAGTTTCCCACCCAAACTTCTCTTTTTTCATGCTTCACCTTTCCCATCTCGCTCCCTACCCACCTTGCTCCAACCTCTGTCCCATGACGCTAGGTCACCTTTAAGCAGTGTTGTGTTTCAGTAGCACTCTCTTAAGAGTGGCTTCACTAAAAGCTCTACATCCACTCCTCTTTTTCATCCTAAATCGCCATTATACTTCTTCCGTTTGGTAAAATTTACATCTGAAAAAAGGGAAAAGAAAAGAGCTTTTATTCTTGTTTTAATGCAGTGCTCCTACCAATTGCACTAACATATTTTTGCCCCACTAATTGTGAAATATTTCTACCTGGAGAATGACATTTTACTTGCTTTCCTCCAGGCTTAGCTGAGATAATTATATCACCCAAAATCAGATACAATTTCCTCAATTTCTTCCATTAAATGTTATGTAAATTACGACTTTTTCATAGGCTTTAAAAATTCATTATTTATGTATATCACTAAAATAACGAGGTGGAGTATTAATATGGTATATATCTGACAACTTGCAAATTTTATACTTGGGATTACAAAATCACTTTCCATGTTATAATTTGAGATTACTTGTTTTAATTGGCTTCTAACTTTCAAGACGTGGGAATCCTAGTAACTTAGTGGTTCAGTTAGATATTGGACAGCTTTGGTAGGACTTGCAGATTTTATTAAAAGAAATGTTTTGAATTTTTCGTGTCATGAATTAAAGATGTTTTATATAAATTTTGTTTACTATAAACACAGATTGCTTAATTTTAGGCTGTATAAGTGTAATTATGTAATTTAAAAAATAAATAAATAAAATTCTCAATGAAAGTTACATTTTCATTGGGCAGAGCTCCAATATTTCACTCTTGATAAACAACTTACGATTTTGTTTTCTTTGACACCAGAGGTCTTTCGTGGTCGCCAGTAAGCGGTTAAAGATACACAAATAACCCGCACATAGAAGAGAGGAGCTTACGACGACGTTTCGGTCCGACTTGGACCATTTACAAAGCCACGCTGGTGACTTTGTAAATTGTCCGACTAGGACCGAAACGTCGTCGTAAGCTCCTCTCTTCTATGTGCGGGTTATTTGTGTATCGTTCCAGTCACGGTATTGTGCTTTTTTTATTTATAAGTGATTAAAAAATAGTAGCGGAAGGATGGGAAAGGTATTGGCACAAAGGTCTTTAATTTCTTGAATTGAATAGTTACTTACATTTTTATCCTCGTTCTTGAGAATATTTTTTTACGTTGGCAACAAAATTTCAGAGCTGGTGTATATTTTCTAAAAAAAAGAAATGAATGAAATTTTTTATTGTCCTTTGAAGTCACAAAATTACTAATTTTATTACAGCAATCGAGGTAACTTTCTTTAACACATATTGCCTGTCTGGAAAATATCTTACCTACCTGACTATGGGTCAGGTAGGTGATCTTGGTTGCCAATAGGATGTGTTTCAGAGCATAGTTCTAGCTGCCCAGACAACTTTTGTTCCGAGTAAGGAAATTAGATCTAACAAAAATGATCCAAAATGGATAAACAATAGATTAAAACATCTCATTGATCAAAAGAGAGGCACATGTAGGTGTATCAAAAGAAATCAATATACAGTGTAACAGCAGTTTTCAAACTTAATCCGTTCCAGAAGGTCGTTCTAAAACTGTAACGTGCGAAAACTGAATCAATATTTCCCATAAGAAATAATGTAAATACAATTAATCCGTTCTAGACACCCACAAATATTCACAAAAAAAATCATTTTTTAAAGAACATGACACTAATATCAAGTCTACGGCTTATTTACCTATCACAATTGATCTAATATTACATAAAAAATATAAGTAACATAGAAACCTGAAATACACTCTATAATGAATAAAATATGTCATTAAGTATGTGGCTAGTGGTGGCGGAGGTGGAGAGTTTGTTTGGAGGCAGGACAAAATAATCCTTTAATATGACACTAATATCAACTCTACGGTTTATTTATCTATCACAATTGATCTAATATTACATGGTAAACAATATTAATAACATAGAAACATGATATATACTCTAGAATGAATAAAATATGTCATTACATATGTGGAGTGGTGGTGTTGGTGTTGTTGGGTTTATAATGGACACTGACAGCATAAGCCACATAGTGTTGGTGGTGGTGGCGGTTTTGTCAGTGGTCCTGTATACCTAAAACAACAATGGAGGAGTCAGTTTCATGTCGTCATTTTTCTATAGCTTAACTTATTTGCTACACTGTTAACGCTACACTTTATCGCTGGCTGGCACTATAGCCTTTATCGACTCCTGCTGCTTTAGTATCATACATATCATAGAAGCACTGAAGAAAGCACAGTCTTCCCTCTCTCTCAGCCCTTCCCCAAAGGGCTGGCTGGTACTAGGAACTTTCTTTGAGCCCGTGGTGGCTTATTTTGCAGTCACAATTAATAAACAAGCACCAAAAACAAGGGATTATTACGAAATGTTTTGGAATGCGTGAAATAATGCTCAGTCGACCAGTTACAGAGGCAGACTGAGATGCATAGTTGTGGTGTCCCCGGGCTGGTTGACGAGTATAATACGTCCGATTACTGGATTAAGGTCCGATATCCGCAACAAAATTTTGCACAAAAAACGTTGCTAAACCGAAACTTCCGATAACTGGAGGGTGCAAAAACTGGAGTTTTACTGTATTCAGTTAGAGAGATAAAAAAATGAATAAGAAAAGTAAAAAGGGATTATGAGGCTAAAGTCGAAAGGGATTTGAAGATTAACCCAAAAGGGTTCCTTTAGGTATACAATAGTAACATTAGGGACAAGATAGGCGCACTTAAGAGTAATTCAGGTCAGATCACTGACAATGATAAGGAAATGAGTGAACTTTTCAATACCTATCTCCTCTCAGTTTTTACTCAGGAAGATACCAGCGAAATTCCAGGAATAATAAATTATGTAGATTAGGATGATAATAAACTATGCACGATTGGGGTAACTAGTGACATGGCCCTCAGACAAATAGAGAAATTAAAACCTAACAAATCACCAGGCCCTGATGAACTATTTGCGAGGGTTTTAATTGAATGTAAAGAGGAACTTAGCATACCTTTGGCTAATCTTTTCAATACATGACTACAAACTGGCATAGTGCCAGACAAGTCGAAAATGGCAAATGTAATACCTATTTACAAGGCAGGTGACAGGTCCTTAGCTTCGAACTATAGATCAAAAAGCCTTACCTCCATAGTTGGAAAATTTACGGAATCAATAATTGCCGAAGCAATTCGTAGCCATCTTGATAGGCATAAATTGGTTAGTGAATCTCAGCACGGTTTTACAAAGGGGCGTTCCTCTCTTACGAATTTACTTTCTTCACTAAGTATTTGAGGAGGTAAATCATAATATTTAATATGATATATGATATGATATTGGACTTCAGTAAAGCTTTCGATAGAGTTCCACATGAGAGACTCTTCAAGAAACTTAAGGCACACGGAATAGGAGGACAATTTTTTTCCTGGGTAGAGGCATGGTTGACAAATAGACAGCAGAGAGTTTGCATAAATGGGGAGAAATCAGAATGGGGGGACGTCACAAGCAGTATTCCACAGGGGTCAGTGTTGTTCCCGTTGTTGTTCACAGTGTACATAAACGACATAGATGAGGGAATGAATAGCGACATAAGCAAATTTGCTAATGACACCAAAATAGACCGTCCATTTCATTCCAATGAGGACATCAGAACACTCCATGATAATTTGAATAGACTGATTCAGTGGTCGGAGAAGTGGCAGATGCAGTTTAATATAGACAAATGCAAAGTTCTAAATGTTGAACAGGAAAGTAACCAGGCCACATATAAACTAAATAATGTAGATCTTAATATTACGGATTGCGAGAAGGATTTAGGAGTTCTGGTTAGCAGTAATCTGAAACCAAGACAACAGTGCATAAGTGTTCGCAATAAAGCTAATAGAATCCTTGGTTCTATAGCAAGAAGTATAAATAATAGAAGTCTTCAGGTTGTTCTTCAACTCTATATATCTTTGGTTAGGGCTGCACAGTTTTGGTCACCGTATTACAGAATGGATATAATTTCACTGAAAACTAACAAAGGAGGATGACAAAGTTGATCTCATGTATCAGAAATCTTTCCTATGAGGCTAGACTGAGGACCCTGAATCTGCACTCTCTAGAAAGGCGTAGAATTAGGGGGGAAGGATATGACTGACGTGTATGAATGGAAAACAAGAATTAATAAAGGGGATGTATATAGTGTGCTATAAATATCTAGCGTAGACAGGATTCGCAGCAATGGTTTTAAGTTGGAGTTGTGGATGAGTGGAACAAACTCCCGAGTACCGCCATAGAAGCTATGGGTTAGATAAATACACGAGAGGGTGTGGGTGGGTGTGTGGACGACCTGATTAGTTTGTGCTCCTCCCTTAAGTGAATATGACTGACCTGACTAGGTTAAGGCATTGGCTTAAGCCAGTGGGAGTGTTTCCTCGCATGGGCCAGTAGACCTGCTGCAGTGTTCTTTTTATCTTATGTTATGTTCACATATTTCAGAATCTAAAAAAAAGTGTTTTTCCAGTATTATTGTTGACCATTATACTCTGAGTGTAATGAAGAAAATGAAAGCTTACATATAGGGTAGGGGAGGGTTAGGTTGAAGTTTGAAAAATTTGTATTGGTCTCTCCTGCGACCGAGTCTGACAGTTGAACTGGACGGACCGATGTGTATGTAGCTTTAGTCTCTTTCAGGAATTGATTATTTTTTAACTAAGTATATCCTGAGTTTTTGTACGAGAATTTGAGAATTTCTCTTTGACTTCAGTATTTTAAGGAAGGTGTGCGTGGAGGAAGCCAGGATTAGCTTTTGACTGTGTATGTGTCAGTTAGGTAATACACATTTTTTTTTATTTTGTTGTAATATCTTATTTGTAAAATTTTCAGAATGGTTCTTATTAACAGACACTTTTAACACTATTTTTTTTAACAAATAATGAAGCGGAAAATAATGGTTTCTATTCGATAAGAGGAAAATTCCTCTTCTGATCGAGTTCAAACCTCGAGTACTAGTGTAAGTTGCTGAACTGAAGGTTAATTAACATTGGGATGGTTATGCTCCATTTTCCTACTTTATTTAACAGCCATTGAAACCTGGTTTCAGGGTTATAACTGGAAGTTTCTCCTACTGGCCCATGTTACAGTTACTCTCACATACGTTCTTGCTTCTGTTAGTGGCCCCTCCTCTTCTGTTGTCTTTATAATTTTCTGTATCTAACCTTTGACAGTATATAATTGACCATTGTCATGCTTCAGTTTCATAATGTTACAGACATCGTAGCGGAACTTTTCCTCAGGCTGAGGGACTGATTGCCTCAAAACTATTTCGTCGAGGGTGATGAACGGATTATATTAACTTTACATCTCTACTTCTTCTACGGTTCCCTCTGCAGTCGACAGAAGAAGCCTGCTATGTTGGTGAAACGTTTACGAATAAAGAAATCTAACTGTTACACTTGCACTTTTTCTAATTTTCTTATGTAATAATATTCAGACTATAAAACTGTCAAGCTTATATATACAGGGACTCAAGTTTGAAACATGTTGTGCATAGTGATGATTCCACAGTTATCTGACGTTAGTGGTCAAGGGAGAGGTTGCTACCTGTCCTGAGCTCTTTTGGAGGATTAGTATTACAGAGCACCATGATTTGCTTCTGTAGTTCATGTCTTAGAATCTGAGCTCAAGGAGTTGAAGGAGGTTCTTTTTCTCAAAAAAGAAAATAAGAAACTGAAAAAAAATCCCCTGGGATGAATTTTCCATTTATACCGGGTGGCCCATAAGTTTGTTCATATGTTTAAAGTTCAGTAATTTTTTGGTTAATGTTTTTATTTTTTTTTTTTTTCAGATTGAACTAGAGAGGCTCCAGCAACAGCATGGAAAGTTGTACGCTTCAGCAAAACATTAATTTTTCACGGAATGTTTCTGAAACACAACGAAAATATCGTTCATTTCTTAATATTAGAAGTTTTCCCTCGTTGGTCACCATAAAACTGTTAGTGGCCAAATTTGAAGAGTCGGTGAAAGTCAAAGATTCCAGAAGAACCGGTACACCTAGAATTTCTGCTCAAAAAATTATTGGACCTTTTTTTTTTTTTTTTTTTTTTTGAGGAAGGCCATCAGGTTACGGTGAACAGTACACGATTTATGGAAATGATCGAAAAAATTTCTTGCCATAATTTGGGGAACAAGTTGAGCGGTGGTGGTTTCAACAAGATTGTGCCACTTAACATACAGCGACAGCCACAATGAATCTTCTCAGACATCATTTCCCATATCGTTTGATTTCAAAATATGGTGACATCAGATAGCCCTCAAGATCTCCAGATCTGTTGGCTCCGGACATCTTTCTCTAGGATTGTCTCAAAGAGAAACGTTGATATCGATAAACCACAGACGTTACAACACGTCAAAGAAAATATTCGAGTGGAAATTTCAAGAATAAGCGAAGATACTGTACGTTAAGTGATGCAGAATGACCTCAAAAGAGCTGAAATTCGTGAGCGAACTCAAGGTCACCATTTAAGAGACAGTTTTAAAAATTAGTGTGTAAATCTTAGAAGCATTAAAATTCAATTGTAATAATTTTTTCTATATTTTTCTCAGCAAAAACAACATATGAAGAAACTTATGGGCCACCCTGTATTAACAATTTGGATATAGTGTAATTGCCGGATTTTTGATGGATAGTGTTACTAACAGCAAAAAGTGCAGCCTCTTTATACTTTCGTCATTGTAAATCCTTTTCCTTAATTATTAATCAAGTCTCAATGAATTTCACGAGATGTTTAACATCGTTCCTATGTTGGTCACACACATTTCTACATTCATCACAATTGCAGGTATTATTGTGTTGCCTGATCCTAATATCCAGAGATGTCGCTGTAGCAAAATATATGTGGGGAAAACAGCGGGATCTCCGGATATTAGGATCAGGGAACACAAAAACGCCTGCAAATGCGTGTGTACAACACAGGGGCGAAGTTAGACACCTCATGAAATTTAGTGAGTCTAGATTAATAACGAAGATGATTTAAAAGTGTATTACAAAACACTGGTGTCTCTAACGTTAAACATTTCCACACAGGTAGTGTTAGGAAATTTATTTCCATTTAATTGGCTTGTTACCAGTGTTGTAACACGAGATATAATAATTCGGGATTATAAAACATCACTAATATTTATAATCTTGACTAGTAAAAGTTTTTTGGCATAAAAATGAGGAGTCTAACGCCTATTTTTCAATAAAATACCAATTACATTTCAATAGTCATGACCCTATAGTATCCAGTGCCACATGACACTTCCTTATCCCTGTGTTATGACACTCCATCTTTGTTTCCCATGATACCACCTGTTCTCCGTGTTCCACGACACTCCATTTTCGTGGTATATCCACGACACTACCTTTGCACCGTGTCATAACACTCCGTCTTCATACTTCCTTTTCTGCTTGTCATGACACTACAACACTCTGGGATACACTACACTCTGACGGTCTACGACACTTCTGTCATATCGTACGATTCTCAGTATGCGGTAAGTGACCAATGAGGCCAGCATAAGCCTGCGAGGAGCCGAAGTCAGCAGATTGGGTAAGAGATACCCACACTGATCAGCGGACTGGGTAAGGTCCGCAGGTAACAGAAGTCAGCGAGGAACTGAATTCAGCAGATTGAGGCCAGAGAAAGACCCACAGGTCACTGAGTCTGCAACTACAGCAGACTGGGTGAGGCCTCCAGGTAACAGAAGCCTTCGAGGAACTGAGGGAGGCCAGCCCCGCAGCCCCAACTTTGAGTGTGATGACGTTCCAAGTGGTACTGCAGGCCGGCAGATTAACGATCTAACCGACAGTTTGCTATGAGGCCGTAACAAAATGCGTAAGTGTACAAAGGCTGTCAGTAACAATATTTATTAAAATATCGGAAGTTACACTATATCCAAATTGCTAATCAACAGGGCATTACCCATTGGAGACCTCTGCAACTTAATGTTCACAGATCCTTCCCGAACCCAGTGCATCTCGCCACATTGTATAACTATCGTTACTACTACTCTCTCACAGCTTATCACCTGACTCCTGCCGCTATATGTACTCGTTTTCTTAGCTATCTCTGTATTAGGACTGAAGAAGTCACTCGTGGCGTAACGTTTCCTTTAATAAATGTCCTGAACTGTACATAACTGTCTTTTTCCACAACAGGTTGGATAATATGTTAGGTAATGGGAACAAGCCCATTATCTGCCTCACTGAAAATGGAAACGATATTTGGAACGGCAGGAGACAGGAGCTACTAGATAAGTACAGGACAGCTGTGGAATTAATTAGCTCAGAGGAAGGAGTCCCGATGTCTAGGGATAATGGTGTAAATTTCAGGATATACAGGAACTCTAAAGAACTTTGAATCCCATTCATAGACAACTGACGCAATTTCTTCGGCAAATGTGATGAGTATACAAGGGATGGGGTACTTTTCTTTGGGACACAGGTGGTAGCGTTAGTCAACTCGGTCGAATGGACAGCTACTGAGTTGTCTAGGACTTTGAACATATAGAAGATATAGGCATGTAGAAAGAAGCGTTGGTGGACACTGGTGAATGAAGAGACAGAAGTGGGTGAACAGAGGAGTGAGTGGGCAGTGTGGTAGAGCTCTAGGGAGAGAGAGCTTAGACACACACTGCAACAAAAACACAAGCATAGAGAACATGTTATTCTCACTTGCTTCATTGAACTGTGAAAAGAATTTCCTTGCCTCGCAAATCATGCACTGCAAACTGGTAAGAGTCCTGGGTGGAGGCATTCTTCTTCTGACCAGTTTGAGGGTGAATATGTAGGAGAGAGAGCAGGATGGTGAAAATAAATAAAAGCTGAAATTGAGAACAGGAACCGGAGACGTAAGAAATATAGATGGACTGACATACAGTAAGTGAACTGATTGTATTTTTTGAGAAAAAGACGCATAGAGAATAGAAGGCTGAGACAGAAAAACTAGAGTCAAGAATGAATACAGACAGTGAGTGATCAAGCGAACTGTGTGTGTAGTAAAAAATATGTGTGGCGAGAGATGTGTGAATTGAGGAATATGTGCAGTGAGTGATAGGTGTTGTGAGGGAAGTGTGTGGTGAGTGAAGTCTGTTATGAGGTAAGTGTGTAGTTAGTGATATGTGTTGTGAGGGAAGTGTGCAGTGATTGATGTGTGTTGTGAGGGATGTGTGCAGTGATTGATATGTGTTGTGAGGGAAGTGTGCAGTGAGTGATGTGTGTTGTGAGGGAAGTGTGCAGTGAGTGATATGTGTTGTGAGGAAAGTGTGCAGTGAGTGATGTGTGTTGTCAGGTAAGTGTGCAGTGAGTGAAGTGTGCAGTGAGGTAAGTGTGCAGTGAGTGATATGTGTTGTGAGGAAAGTGTGCAGTGAGTGATGTGTGTTGTCAGGTAAGTGTGCAGTGAGGTAAGTGTGCAGTGAGTGATGTGTGTTGTAAGGAAAGTGTGCAGTGAGTGATGTGTGTTGTCAGGTAAGTGTGCAGTGAGGTAAGTGTGCAGTGAGGTAAGTGTGCAGTGAGTGATGTATTTATTAAAGTATGAGTGGCACATGGGATAATTTTGAAAGCTCCCACAAGACAATCGAATATTCTCCACCTGCTTGTCTCTAATAGTTTATCAGTGCAGAATCATAAACCTTTGCTTTCATGGTATCTTCTCGTATAAGATGGAGCTCTTCTATCGTCATGACATCCTCATTTTTATGATGTCATGAGGATATTATCTCATGACATAAATGAATGCATTTTGTGTCCTCAAAATGACACACAATCCAAGCATTTATTTCACGATGTTCAAAATTACTAGAAATTCCAGTGACAGAACACCATGGAAAATAAGAGTCGGATGATATCATAGGAAAATCATTACTTATCTGTTGTAACCTCAAGTAACGTTGTAAATTATGTGAGCAAGGATTCAACGTTGTTAAAGCTGGAGCTTGTGAAGAGATCAATAAATGTTTCTTCGAGCTGTGAGAATATGGATCATTTTTCATTGCAGTAAGAGGCTAATTGATCAGCGAGGAAGGACTGCTTTGTAGATATTAGCACCAAGAAGTGGCATTGAGGAGGAGGTAACGACCCACCCCCCTGGTTCCCACACTGCAAAAAATGTGGGACCAAGGGGACCATGACCTCTCCATCTTTCCCGTAGCGCTCGAGATGGAGGATGATTGTAAATCAAGACTCAAAGTTTTAACAACTCAGATATCAAACTGGAAAGCTCATCAAGTCACATACCAGAGTAGTGGTAAATCTTACACTGTAGTCTCAACAACACGTAATACCTTACTGGACTGCTATGCCAGACAGCCATGAAATAACTCACAGGCGTCGTTGCTCGAGAAAGCTACTGTTCCCAAATCTTTCAAAATAAGTTAGTAATAAACCTTTAGCCTAACGATATAATTAGTAAAATACACCTTGATATAGAACACCTCAGAGTCAAGGAATTCACATTTTTTGACCCAGCTATGTTGTCATAGCTGGCTGCTGAACTTTCCTGATATTTGACAGCAGAAATCGACTATATAAGATGAGTCGGATTATGAAGGCATTATTATTCCGAAAGAACATGTGAACAAGTGTAAACCACCTCAGAAAGACACCGGCGAGTCCACGCCGTGTTGAAACGTAGGATTCCGTGGCCGCATCCGTGTTCTTTCGTGGCGTGAATTCGTACTGGTACTGTCTCTAGGGAGAGCTCAGGAAGTGATATGGTATTGAGACGAAAATGTAGCATTCCTAAGTTAGGTATCGCCAGTAACTCTCTCTGCCGTGCAACATGAATCACGGACATATTTAGAAGTGGAGCAGAGATACATTGTTGAGTCACAAATATAACTCTGCTAAGCGAAGTATCGCCAGTAACTCTCTCTACTGTGGACCATTAACCACAGACATTACCGTTCATGAGTTAATCTTGTGGACAAGTGATTGTCTAGTCTGTCATCACTGAACAAGTCGATGTATAATGAACAGCCAAATTGTGCATAAACTACAACTCTATTATGTATGACAAATTGTGTACAATATTTAAACGATGTTCATCGTAAGTGACGAACGAAGTGAAGACATCCTAGTGATTCACTGGAGTACACCCATCTTATCTTCAGTAAAGCCATCGATACCACCATCTCAGCGACACGGTAGCGTCACGCGGCTCCCGCTACGTATGAGTCAGGTAAATTCCGTTACTTAAACACGTCATCCAACACAGACATAGCAGTAGACAGGGTCAGGTGTTAGGAGAAAAAGGATCAACCTGTCATTGATGCCGTCACTCATGGGCGATCCTTCCAACTCAAGTAAGTTCCATGATTCAGGTACTCAAACCTGCCATATTAAAGCACATATATGTCAGGAGTGGTTGTGTATTATTTATACACCTCTATATTTCAGTTCTGTGGAACACAAAACAACCAACAATATGAAGAAAGACTTTCAGGTTGTAGTTGGTGGGATTAACAGGTTGCCAAATTAAACATAAGTACAACCAAAAAAAACAAATTGATTTTATTGTTTAATCTTAAAGAAAAATACAATACCTTAAATTCCTGCTCTTTAGCAGTTCCATTCATTAATATCGAAATTTCTTCTCTCATTTCCAACACATGAAGTAATCTTTTCTACGTGATAAAGAAAGAAAGTCTGCATCTAATTTTATCCTCTTCACGCAATTTATTGAAAATTTTGGGGATTGTAGTAACTCATCGAATTCTGTATAATCGACAATCTCAACATCCTGAATAAACACAGTAATTATATCAGGAATGGAGTATCTTAACAGCCAAAGCATATCAGTGAAGTATGCAATGTATGAATGTGGCATGAGAGGGCGACCCACTTCAAGAATGTTTGGAAACCAGCAAGAACAATTCCCAACCAGTACACATGTCAACTAACTGCGCCCGCTTCTGCTCGGAATCAAATTTCTGCAACGTCCTGGACATATTCTCTTAACGGGAATCGTGGACACTTTTTCAGAGAACCGATATTCTTCTTTTACGGAATTACCTTTCAGGTATTTAGCAAAAGTGGTAATTTTACACAAGACACGTCACCGTTGTTTCGTTCAACAATCTTTTTTTTATGTAACTACTCGATTCAGTTAGAGAATTAAAAGCTTGCCTTTATTTGTGTATTTACTTGCTCCAAAATGTCGTCTCTCATTTCACAGATATGACATTTTAATGTTTTATACGGACTTCAGATTCATCTTCCTCTGTTGTTGCTTCCCAAGGACAAGCATCACCATATCTACTAGATTTAACTGTAAAGTAAAAGGACACAAGTGCAACTAATGTGACATTTTATTGTGGCAACGTTTCGCTCTCCAGGAGCTTTATCAAGCCATTACAAACAATACATGGACACAGAGGGTATATATAGGCTGAGAGTGAGGTGCGATACTAGTGGTAGTGGTAGTAGTAGTAGTGATAAAAGTTGTAATAGTAGTAGTAGTAATACAATATGGTAGAACAATTAATTCGTACATGAGTAAAAGCTGGAAGGGATAGTTTCCCATTGCATGGGACTTGCATGCAACATAACACAAAATGTACTGTACACATTACATGACATATATATACGAACAAAAGAAGAACTGCTGTCACACCTGAGCAATACTCTAAATATCCTGACATCAGCACGAATACAACACTACTGAATAAGGGGACACCCAGATTACAAAATACGAATATCACGTATTACCGATCAGCACAGCAACATCAAATGTACTTATTTGTACAAATGCAGGAGAGTCCATAAAAATAAAAGAAAGCTACGAATTACGGAGACAAGATATAGTAATATCCAATTCCCGACATCGACAGAGTTGATGCCCTTTACGATGTCACCTTAAGGGCATAACGCAGGACCACAGATGTGAGATAGTGTTTTATGACACTGGGAAATTCTGAGAGATGGAACACGTACTCCTGCTCCCCGCAACTTCTGATTTGTACTGAACTCAGTATACCTAGGAAAATCATTGTATATATGTAGGAAATTAACGTATATCCTCTAAGTAGGATAACTAGAAAAGACAAACTTTTTCAAGTTAGCTAAGTAATATTTTATACAAGATAACTGATAGCTTCAGTCTAACAAATTCCTATCAAAATTAACAGCCAACTGGACACATTAGACTAACTTTATAAAGTAAATCAAGACTCAAAGTTTTAACAACTCAGATATCAAACTGGAAAGCTCATCAAGTCACATACAAGAGTAGTGGTAAATCTTACACTGTAGTCTCAACAACACATAATACCTTACTGGACTGCTATGCCAGACAGCCATGAAATAACTCACAGGCGTCGTTGCTCGAGAAAGCTACTGTTCCCAAATCTTTCAAAATAAGTTAGTAATAAACCTTTAGCCTAACGATATAATTAGTAAAATACACCTTGATATAGAACACCTCAGAGTCAAGGAATTCACATTTTTTGACCCAGCTATGTTGTCATAGCTGGCTGCTGAACTTTCCTGATATTTGACAGCAGAAATCGACTATATAAGATGAGTCGGATTATGAAGGCATTATTATTCCGAAAGAATATGTGAACAAGTGTAAACCACCTCAGAAAGACACCGGCGAGTCCACGCCGTGTTGAAACGTAGGATTCCGTGGCCGCATCCGTGTTCTTTCGTGGCGTGAATTCGTACTGGTACTGTCTCTAGGGAGAGCTCAGGAAGTGATATGGTATTGAGACGAAAATGTAGCATTCCTAAGTTAGGTATCGCCAGTAACTCTCTCTGCCGTGCAACATGAATCACGGACATATTTAGAAGTGGAGCAGAGATACATTGTTGAGTCACAAATATAACTCTGCTAAGCGAAGTATCGCCAGTAACTCTCTCTACTGTGGACCATTAACCACAGACATTACCGTTCATGAGTTAATCTTGTGGACAAGTGATTGTCTAGTCTGTCATCACTGAACAAGTCGATGTATAATGAACAGCCAAATTGTGCATAAACTACAACTCTATTATGTATGACAAATTGTGTACAATATTTAAACGATGTTCATCGTAAGTGGCGAACGAAGTGAAGACATCCTAGTGATTCACTGGAGTACACCCATCTTATCTTCAGTAAAGCCATCGATACCACCATCTCAGCGACACGGTAGCGTCACGCGGCTCCCGCTACGTATGAGTCAGGTAAATTCCGTTACTTAAACACGTCATCCAACACAGACATAGCAGTAGACAGGGTCAGGTGTTAGGAGAAAAAGGATCAACCTGTCATTGATGCCGTCACTCATGGGCGATCCTTCCAACTCAAGTAAGTTCCATGATTCAGGTACTCAAACCTGCCATATTAAAGCACATATATGTCAGGAGTGGTTGTGTATTATTTATACACCTCTATATTTCAGTTCTGTGGAACACAAAACAACCAACAATATGAAGAAAGACTTTCAGGTTGTAGTTGGTGGGATTAACAGGTTGCCAAATTAAACATAAGTACAACCAAAAAAAACAAATTGATTTTATTGTTTAATCTTAAAGAAAAATACAATACCTTAAATTCCTGCTCTTTAGCAGTTCCATTCATTAATATCGAAATTTCTTCTCTCATTTCCAACACATGAAGTAATCTTTTCTACGTGATAAAGAAAGAAAGTCTGCATCTAATTTTATCCTCTTCACGCAATTTATTGAAAATTTTGGGGATTGTAGTAACTCATCGAATTCTGTATAATCGACAATCTCAACATCCTGAATAAACACAGTAATTATATCAGGAATGGAGTATCTTAACAGCCAAAGCATATCAGTGAAGTATGCAATGTATGAATGTGGCATGAGAGGGCGACCCACTTCAAGAATGTTTGGAAACCAGCAAGAACAATTCCCAACCAGTACACATGTCAACTAACTGCGCCCACTTCTGCTCGGAATCAAATTTCTGCAACGTCCTGGACATATTCTCTTAACGGGAATCGTGGACACTTTTTCAGAGAACCGATATTCTTCTTTTACGGAATTACCTTTCAGGTATTTAGCAAAAGTGGTAATTTTACACAAGACACGTCACCGTTGTTTCGTTCAACAATCTTTTTTTTATGTAACTACTCGATTCAGTTAGAGAATTAAAAGCTTGCCTTTATTTGTGTATTTACTTGCTCCAAAATGTCGTCTCTCATTTCACAGATATGACATTTTAATGTTTTATACGGACTTCAGATTCATCTTCCTCTGTTGTTGCTTCCCAAGGACAAGCATCACCATATCTACTAGATTTAACTGTAAAGTAAAAGGACACAAGTGCAACTAATGTGACATTTTATTGTGGCAACGTTTCGCTCTCCAGGAGCTTTATCAAGCCATTACAAACAATACATGGACACAGAGGGTATATATAGGCTGAGAGTGAGGTGCGATACTAGTGGTAGTGGTAGTAGTAGTAGTGATAAAAGTTGTAATAGTAGTAGTAGTAATACAATATGGTAGAACAATTAATTCGTACATGAGTAAAAGCTGGAAGGGATAGTTTCCCATTGCATGGGACTTGCATGCAACATAACACAAAATGTACTGTACACATTACATGACATATATATACGAACAAAAGAAGAACTGCT